>NW_019524817.1:72838-88350 GCF_002814215.2 Seriola lalandi dorsalis | reverse complement strand
GCAGAAAGCCCAGGGAGAAAGAAAAAATAAAAGAAAAAAAGATGCTCTAGAGAGGAGAGAAAAAGCAGGTGGGGGATGCTGTGTGGGGTACGATAATCTAAAGCTATTTGATGGCATTAACAAAAAAAAAAAAAAAAAAATCTAATGCAAGAATCCTCCCTCGGCCCAGCCACAGATTACAGCAGCGGGTTGCGTGTGGAAGCTATTATATAATTCATTCTCTATGATGAGATTTTCCTTCATTGCTGGTTTTCTTTACTACACCCCCCCCCCCCCCCCCCCATCTCTTGCCCTCTGTCCCAGCACTGGCAGGTTTCTCTTTTAATTTAAGGAGAAGACGTCCGAGCCACACTGGGGGTTTTTTTCTTTTTTTTTTTTTTGGTGACTTTATAATCTTTTTATCCCTGTCTGGAACTAATTCATCTTAAACAGCAATTTGATGTCTTCTTTCAGTGCTCAGTCAGTTTTAAAGAGTCTCCACTCGCTGTCTGGATGTGGATATGTGCACAAGTGTGCGTGCGTGTGTGTTTGCGTGCACACGTGCGGACATTTAGTGCAACACTCCCTCACTCTGGTATTGTGAATTCTCTGCTCACTAAGCTCCTTAATGGAGTCACTACAAGGGCAAAACCATTTTCATTTTTCTTTTTTTTTAGCATTTATCTTTTTCTCCCTCCCTCCTCTCCCCCCCTCCTTCCTTCCTCTCTCTACATGCCAGCTGATCACAGGTGGGCGGATCGGCAATAAGTCTTTTATTTTTCGTTTTGGAGGTCATCACTAGTGACCTGCTGTTTTGATGAGAGGTACATGTGAACTGCACGCCGTCAGACTGTGGAAAGGATTAACTCTGCCCTTTGACTTCACATCTGCGCCACACAAGACTGGCAGAGCCACTGTGCGATTGGTAGATTACCCTTCACACAGCCAAATGCCATCTAATGATTATCTGGCAACGTCTAAGGTGCAGTAGAAGGGGCCTCCCCCCTTGGATCTGCCGTCCGGTCACAATGGCGTCCAGACGAACGGATCTTCTTTTGGAGTTTGATGTAATAGCTCTATAGCTGCTGCCTGTACACAAATACGACTCTTTCTATGAAATACTGTGGATTGGCCCGAGGTAAATTCAAGTGACAGCTACCATCTCTTGTTGATGTTATCTAATAAATCCAGACTTATCCTGAGGGAAAGTTGTACCTGAAAAGGAGGAACGAGGTTAAGGTGGGATTTGAAATGAGATGCTGTCCACTGAAGCTGCAAGAGAAAATGTGCCTGTAGTTTTATCAGTGAGGGACTGAGACTAAAAGTGATGTTTGACGTTTTTATATTGCTAAATAATCCTTCCAGCAAACTCTTTAATTTCCATTACTATCATTATCCAGCAATTTATCTTCTGAAATAATAAAAATACACCATGAAATCACAGAATAATCCAGTGCTCCCCTTTTTGAATAAGATGTGCGCCCTCTGCCTTTGTGCAGCTGTGTTGACACTATTGTAAAAACTATAGTCAGACACTGTTGGTGTCTCAAATCGGATACTTCAGCCGTAAATCAAACACTGCACTGTGACCACGCAACGTTTTACTTTACTGTGTGTTCCTCCTGTGTCATGTGACATGGAAATTAGTGTCCTCCTTCCTTGGTCATCGTTTTCACAAACTTGAAAATATGTTGGTGGCACCTCCCCTCTTTCATAGTTCACTGCATGTTGCCGTACTTGTCGATGTGAATGCTCCAGATAAATAAAAAATCAAAGCATAAATCTTTAACAGTTGAATTAGTGTTTAAGGAATGGCGTCCCGACAATACCCCTCAAACATGACACCATCGCATACAATTGGTTGACTTATGGTTTACTTTTAAAGTCTGACAGGTACTTATGGTGTATCCGTGGAGCTTTATCTCTTTAAATTTAAATGGAGTGTGTTATGCACAGTGACCTTTTCTCAGGAAAGAATCGCTCTTCCTGCACTTCATACTGTATTGCCCCCCGGTGCTGCCTCCAGAACCATTTTTATATGTCACCATCTATTGACTTGTATGCACACAAAACCCATAAATCCATGATAAATGTAATGAGGTCAGGTTTTGATGGGCGACTGTAATGGCGTGTAGTCTCGGTTCACATGAGGTAATGACAGTGATTTATCATACCATTATTTATGGGATTATCATTAGTACAAATGGTGGTGATTAGTGAGTGTTGATCTTATGCAGAACTCGGTCTGAACTCCCTCATATCTGCGTGACTGAACAACGAGGCAGCAATCAATCAACAGATGAACCGCGATGCTCAGGCCTGCGTCTGCAGTCTCTGCAACCTTGTTCCAGTCTGAGTTTAGTCACAGATTACAGTGTGAGAACGACAACAGGCTCGCGGAGACTGCGAAAAGCAAAAAGCTTGCTGTCTGAAGTGCTTTGCCTGCTCTCAGTTCTGAAAAATAAATGAGGGATGAATAAAGTAAGAAAAGAACAGAGAGAGCGAGATGTCTGCAAGAGAGGAACAGAAACCTGAGGTCCATCTGCTGTGTGTGTCTTAACATCACGAAGCACACGGACACACTAAGTGTACCGATATGCCAAGTCAGACCATGTAAGCCCATGCTTGGATAGACCCACATAACATGCACACACGCGCACAGAGTGAATTGAAGTGAACCCAATTTCAGCAAAAATAATCTCTCTATCTCACCACAACGCTCACAGAAATAGCACCTAATCTGCAAAAGGGGGCTGACCTCAGTCATACCTGTTGCTAGGGCAGAGAAAGCAGACAGCGTCCATGCATCTATTGTTTACAACAAAGTCGACAGCCGGGCGGTTGCTCTGTATGACTGTACACAGATGTGTGCAGCTCCAACTAAAGTGAGTCTAAACTGAGGTTGCCATGCTAACTTGGGCTAATGATGCAGAAGGCGCTAAAATTAGACAAGGAGTCGTGTCATCTCACGTCTCTCTACCTGTAAACAACCTGACAAAGCACACACACACACAGCACACACACACACACACACACACACACAAACTGCTTCTTGAATTACAGATAACAGCCTGTGAGTTACGAGCTCTGACGACACTTCAAGGCTCCACTCATAACTGTCCTTCTTTTGGAGTGTTTACTTTGGCTGATAAATGGAAGCTGGAGTACAGCACTCTTCTTCTCTGGCTCTTATCAGGAGGAACTGTGACTTAACAGTGGTCCATCATCAGTAGTTTTTCCCCTCTTTTACCTCTGCCTCTGTGTCGTCTCCCTCACATCTCTCTCTGATTAAGGGTTTCAAATCTCCTTTCTGAAACTCCCTGCTGTGATTTCAGTTTCAAACCCCTCCCCTCGACCTGGATTCTTATTTTTTTCCATCCACACTTCATCTCCTTTATCAGATTTCTCCTGAATTTCCCTCCTAACTCTCTTGTCGTTTTTATGTTGTGAAAGCAGGTGGTCATGTCCAATTCCCTTCTTACCTACTCTTACTCATAATTACTCCTTTTTTTTGAAAGATTTGATGCTTTCTCATAAGAATAACGGATAGGTGGAAGATAAATGTATCAGTAATGTTGTTGACAATGTTGTTGAAAGTTACAGTGCAATTCATGTGCGTCTTCTTGAAATGGGCAAACAGCTAACACGTTAAAAAGCCAGATTCTGGCTCGTTCTGTTAAATGATGGTGTGTACAAGGTATTTTTAACACAGCAAACTGTTTTCTGTCACTTCAGAGCTGCTTATACAAAATTCTAGATTGAAAATCTTCATTCTGTATCTGTACATTTACATTCCTCCTTTACCGGCTCTCTTATCGGTTATCCTTTTATCCGTTTTTCCTGCTTTCCTGCACTTGTCCTCAGCACATTCATAGAACCTGGAAGGACATCAGATTACTGCACGTCTCCGACTGTATTAACCCCCATTTATCTCTCTTTCTCCTTTAGGATCCTGCTGACAGTGGTGGTAATCTTCCGTATCCTGATCGTGGCCATCGTGGGGGAGACGGTGTATGAGGATGAGCAGACCATGTTCATCTGTAACACTCTGCAGCCAGGCTGCAACCAGGCCTGCTATGACAAAGCCTTCCCCATTTCCCACATCCGCTACTGGGTTTTCCAGATCATACTGGTGTGTACGCCCAGCCTCTGCTTCATCACCTACTCCGTGCATCAGTCGGCCAAGCAGAGGGACCGGCGCTACTCCTTTCTCTATCCCATAATGGAGAGGGACTACGGGGGAAGGGAAGGAGCCCGAAAGCTCCGCAACATCAATGGGATTCTGGTTCAACATGGCGGCGATGGCGGAGGAGGGAAGGAAGAGCCTGACTGCCTGGAGGTGAAGGAGATCCCCAACGCCCCACGGGGCCTGACCCACGGGAAGAGCTCTAAGGTTCGCCGGCAAGAAGGGATCTCCCGCTTTTACATCATTCAGGTGGTGTTCAGAAACGCACTGGAGATTGGCTTCTTGGCGGGTCAATACTTCCTTTACGGCTTCAGCGTGCCTGGGATCTTCGAGTGCGACCGCTACCCATGTCTCAAGGAGGTGGAGTGCTACGTGTCCCGGCCCACGGAAAAAACGGTTTTCCTGGTGTTCATGTTTGCGGTGAGCGGCATCTGCGTGGTGCTCAACCTGGCCGAGCTTAACCATCTGGGCTGGCGCAAGATCAAGGCCGCCATCAGGGGCGTCCAGGCCCGCAGGAAGTCTATCTGTGAGATCAGGAAGAAGGACATGGCCCATTTGTCACAGCCGCCAAACCTGGGACGCACACAGTCCAGCGAATCAGCCTACGTCTGACCGTGAAGAGAAGAAGAAGAGGAGGAGTGGGATGAATGTGCAAGAGAGAGAATGAATTAATTATGATTTTAATTTAATAAAGATGGTAGGAGGTCAAACAAGATGACCTCTCCTCTGTGATGATGGAATGAAACAGAATGTAGAAAAAAAAAAAAAAAAGACCAAATCTCCAGCTCTGAGACTTTGTAAGTCAAGAGACAGCAGAAGAAGAAGAAAATTACAGAGAATAAAAGAGGAGAAAACGTTATCTTCTGCAAACAAACGATGATTTCTGGTCTCATGGGGAGATATTCCAACTGCCATTTTATACTTTTTGTCTTTTTTTTAATTAATTACCTTCTCTGCCCCTCGTTTCTTTTACTGGGAGGAATGAAATCCTCAAGGGGCTGGAGAGGGCAGGACTAGAAGATGAGAAGAAGAGGAGGAGAAGAGAGAGGGGAGCAGATGAGAGGCTTGTTTTGTGTTCTTGGGGGGATATAGGAGGACGACGACGGTGTTTGATGCATCCCATGGTGATTCTCTCCTGGACTGTGTCAGCCTCAATGAAAAAGGGGGACGGGAGAGGGGGTGGGACAGGGAGGGTGAGCGGCAACATCATTAAAAGAGGAACGGAAGAACTGTCAAAGCCGTGACAGACTCTAGAGAATGAAGCCGAAGTTTGCGAGTGAGGAAGAGTAGCAGGGGAGATATCACACTCCGGGAAAACGTACGAAACAACTGAGGAGGGAGAGAAAAGAGGAAACGTTTTTCTTTCGCTTCCTCTCCTCGCCGGAGACTCGAGATACACCGAAGCCAAGACAGACAGACAGAGCTGCCTCTGATCAGTGTCAGCCTCACCTCTGCTGGAACGTTGTCACGAGCCGAAACCCAAGAGAAGAAGACTGACGATGTTTATGTTTTGTCTCTTGGCGAAAGATGATTTTAACACAAACACAGCGAGAACCATAAACACTTTTTTTTCTTTTCCTCTCCCGCTTTCTCTCGCTCTCTCCGCTCCATGGTTGGCAGCTATATACACCCCTGGGGCTTTGGATGACAGTAATGACCCTCGCTGCGTAAACTTTGGAGAGGAACTTACGAACAAATGAACAAACAGCGTGAAAAACGTCAGTGTCTCTGAAAGCACAAACCAAACTTCTCTCCGTCTAGCATTCCAGCTGAGAGACGAAGGAGGGATGGAAAGAAAGGAGGAGGAGGACGGGAGCTTGTGGAGGAAGGGAACAGATCACTTTATTACAACTTTAAACAAATTTTATAAAATATATCACCATGAGTTATGATTTTTTTTTTTTTTTTTGTTCTTCTGAGAAAGCGATGGTGCCATCCTTGAGTTTCATAGAGTATAATATTATTTATCCATTTAGAGTATATCCAAATAGATTTATTTATCTTTGCGGGAAGGTTGGTTGGGATATCATGTTGCTGTTTTTTCAAATGTATAAACTGTCTGTCTTTTTTTCCATTTTAGTTTAAAACGTTTCTCACCGATGGAACTGATTAATGACGTGCGGCGACTTGTGAGCTTTGTTTTGAAATGTTTTGAGGCTGTGCAGCTGATTTTCTTTTTTTTTTCTTCTTTTTTTTGCAACAATTATGGAAAACTTTAACAACTTTTACAATTAACTGCATTCAAAATGCAGAAAAATGCAGCTGATAAACACAACATCGAGCCTTGGTTTCCTTCAGAATCAGCTGCATGGCTTCAGGCAGTTGAGGCCTGCGAGCCATTTGAAAAAGGCATGTTTACACGAAGCGATGTTTCTGGATGAAGCTGTGTAACCGTTGAGTAGCGACTCTCTCACAGTTGTGTTTTTGAATCTCAGTGTTTTGGTTTTTTTTTTTTTTTTCTTTTTCCTGACTGGATTTCAGCATGCATGCCTTGTAAGAGAAAAGTAAAAGAATGACATGAACGAAATAGAAAAAGATAAAGATGATTGAGAGTGTTGCACCTTGAATAATGCAGACGAGTGGGAGAGTGGCAGACTGAAGGAACTCACATTGGGATGAAGGCTGTGTTCATGAACACACACAAAAAAAAAAGTAAAAATGAAAAAGTGGCACTACCACACTGTGAGCCTGTGAAACCATAACCTCATGTAGGGACAGTTCAGTGTGTTGTATCCTTTGATGAAGATTGAATTATTTAACTGACATGGACACACACAGAGAAACACACCAGGCCAACACACTCGTGTCCTGTTGTGATTGCGACGAGCAGAGGTTAGAACAAGTTCATGCCAAACTCAGATTTCGTCTGTTTTAAATCATTTACGTTGAGTCTGGTGCAGAGACAAAGATACGTATGTGACAACAGCAGTTACTCATCCAGAACTGCAAACTGAATGGGCTTATAACGGTTTGATTCTTACAGGGGCCGCCCATGCACGAATGCTACTCTCTCACAGCATCTGTATGATGCTTTTAATTAAACACATGCTTATTATCTTCATGTCAGACTTTAAACCAAATTGTAGCTAGAATAATTCATCATAATTAATGATTGAAACCCTCCTTGTAAAAAGATTTGTAATTGAATTTTTTTGTTCTATCCACTTTCCTTCAACTTGCCTTATCTTTTTCTACGTCAGCTAGTGATTTCCTACAATTCCCACAATGCCTTTGGACAAGTCCTAGGTCATGATGCTCATGGCAAATAAAGCGGTAAACATGTTGCCACCCAGGTAGACAGGGAACCCCTTTATAAGACTCAATCACATTTTCTTAAGAGCAAATGAAACAACAGCGTTCTGGAGCCAGTTGCAAATATATAGTTATCAAAGTTCTTACTGACTTACTAAAGATTTACCGCAGGTTTAAAATCTTCACACTCTTTCTCTCTGGCTGTTGAATGTGAAAGAAAAATGTGTCATCAGATACCTTTGTGACACCAACATGACGATAAGTAATGCTGTAAGCCCCATAAACACGTTAGTCATAGCTACAGAAGGTCCAACTACTGTGTTTCTCCATCACTCCCACTGACTTAATCTGCGATTCTTACAGGTGATTATCCTCAGGTTTAGACTCCTCTGAGGATTTCTATGGGGCTCAGTGGGATCGGTGCAGCCTACTGTATGCACCAGGAAGGACAAATACGCTGACAGAGCACGCCAGAACGCCTAATAATAGAGGGCTGAGTCTTGGCTTCCCTCAGTTACTGAGAGCTTGCGCTTCTAGCGAAGGCTTAAACGCTGACCTTGAGCTTAAAGGCCAAGCCAATGTCCTGTACTACACGCATCTCCTACTGGCGAGTCACTGCACAGTACAGCACTGGTATAATCTCCGCAGAGCACAGGTCAATGCTGTTGTGAACACTATATTTAGTTAATGGTACACACACACACACACACACACACACACACACACACGTACGTCCAACATACATTAATTCTAGGAAAAAGAAGCAAATCTGAATGTAGGAAGAGCAGAGTTCACGGTTCTCCTCCTGGACTCAGCCGTTACGTCTGGTTTCATTCAGGTCAGAAACACAAACACACAGTGAGAGGACGGAGGGCCATAAATGTGTCCTGGCTTTCTTCGGTTTACATTTATCCAGCGTTCATTAGTGACTCCTGACTCCCGCAGCTCTACAGGAAGCTGGTACGCCACTTTCCAAAGTAAAAGCAGGCCCCAGATGTTCCGACAGTCCACCGCTCTCCACCGTCTGCTTTTCTATTTGTCAATGTGAAATGAATTATGCAACTTGTTTTGTTTTTTTGTTTGTTTGTTTTTTTGTTTGTTTTTGTTTTTTTTTTCATTTGCTTATCTTTTTTGACTTGTGGATTCATTTTGTTGTCTGTTGCTCTTTTTGTGCAGTGACATATCAAAAAAGAAAGATGTTTTTTCTATGTAAAGGAACAAAAAAGTTTGTTTTTTTTCAATGTGTAAAATCAAGGGTAGAGTGTTCAAATATAAGACTAGCAGAAAATACGTTATATTTCCTCCCTTGCCAAAGTAATATACGAAATTTCATTAATTTTCAAAGAGTTTGTTTTTTAACTGCATGTGTAATGGCTAGAATAAGCATGTTTCTATGTTTTCTTCAACAGAAATCTTTAAAGAAAGACTTTTTTTAGTCCAAACTTATGGAGCAAAGCTATTACGTCTTGATGCAAAGTGTGTATATTACTTACCCAGGTCTTCAGACGGTACAGAGCCAGGCACACAATACCAACTCAGTGATGTTAAAACTACCTATTACAGTTCATCAGTCTCAGTTTCTACTCTCAAAAGATTTTGAAAACCACCACACACACACACACAATGTACATCCTCTACTTTAAAGAAATTTGCACATGAATATTTACCTTTATAATCTGCAGTAGAAGATGTTTTGATCAGTCAAGTGATGGACTGTAAAACACAGGGTACGCAGGAGTATATGTATACAGGCTGAAGACGTCAGACACCAGTACATTCCAGGGTTTAGCCCCCCAGCACAATGTCAAGTTAACCTACACTTTACAACGTCTTAGTGTGTAAATATGATCAATCCTCTGTGAAGCTCTTCACGGACGACCTACCGGGGCACAGTACACTGAGAGCAGACTCAGGAAAGACAACAATGCTGATCTTTTACACCAATCTTTTCTAGTAAAAAAAAGAGAAAAAAAAAATGCTGTTTCTACGTTAACACTTTTATAGAAATGGTACTACAACATGTCAGCATGCTTTTCATTTACCATCTAACCTTGTGCTGTAAAGCCCCACCCAAGAAAATTGTCTTGAAGCCTGATTATTAACCTGTTGGTGCTATTGAGGTCGGACTCTTTACCAAAAAAAAACATTGATTCAGATACATTCCCTCGTCTCCAGCACCCATACCACAGGTCAGGTGGCAAAGCAGATCTCCTTAAAACTTAAAGTTACTCTTGACTGTTACTAACAAATGGGCATGTCCACGAAAGCCTATATAGCAGGTACTGATATCCTTATCATCAAACACTCCGCGAACTTTATACTGAAGTCCAAGTAGCAAACGATTGGATTCCTCAGGAATGCAACATATAATTGAGCTGTTTCATTCATTAACACAAAGCTCACTCAACGATCACATTACTCTTTATACTGCTGCCAGAAGGACCTTAGATTAACTTAGTAATCACGTTATGTAGCCAATCCTAAGGGCTGGTTGGTGGAAGTTTTGGAAAACGCCCGTCTCATACAGGACATTAAAGGGCTCCTTATTTATTACAAACTAAAAAGCCATAGTTTAAAAACAAAAAAAAGAAAGAAAGAAAGAATTTAAACTTGACTTAATTACAATGTGCACTCATGGGACAAGATTAATCATATGTGGTCAATCAGTTGATCATTTTTTGCATTTCAATTGAAAATTAGACATCTTGTTCCAAATGAAAAGCTTTTTACTGTATTTAATCAAATGAGAAAATGTAAGATATAAAGCTCCTCTTATCCAGATGTTCAGCTTCAATTTTCATTTTATTCCGAAGTCAAATGCTCCCTCCCTCGCGCCACAGCCCCGTGTCATACTGGTGCTGCTGTCCCGCGGGCTAGATTATTATGACCATTTCAGGGTTCAGGAAAGGACCTTTCAACCTCTCACTAATCTGTCATGATATCAGTCGTGATTACTTCATCTAATTACACTGAGTGGCAGATCCAGGCAGAGTGGAATTTAAACCACCATCCGGATTTAACCAAACAGCCCCCCTGTGCATCTCTCTCTCTCTCTCTCTCTCTCTCTCTCTCTCTCTCTCTCTCTCTCTCTCTCTCTCTCTCTCTCTCACCAGTGCTGCCATCGCCTACTGGCAGTGGGGTCATGGATGTGAGAGATGGCTTCGGTGTGTTTCTCTAACATTCAGTAAATTCCACATTTATAGAGTTTGAATTGGAACAAAGATAGCTCAGGTCCACTTCTCACCTAGCTGAGACATGTATCTGTAACCTGAGTGAGGAGCTGGTTGCTACAGAAAGAGGGATGAAACCTGAATGGTGGTGTGTCAGGGAAGCGGGGGAGCAATGTCAAGTTCAGCCAATATTTGGCCTCCTATCGCGGTGATCAATATTTAAGGGATCAGAAAGGGGAAACAGTTGACAACCTTAGCCCTAGGAACTTCTGCAGTTATCTTTGACATCTGTACAGATGTAAAAAAAAAAAAAAAATATATATATGGACTGAAAACAGGAATGATGAACTACACACCTACACACGCTCACGCTTTGTAACCTTCATCCAAAAATCTGTCCTTTATATGCGGCAGATTTTCTGGTGTACCTGACGGACCTCCATCGAAGGTTCACTGTATATTTCTGACTGGTGTACTGTATGTAAAGACTGAATAAAACCTTGAATGTTACATCAAGCCTGAACTGGCCTCGTGCCTGCTGATTTATGACCTGGAAAGATGTGTGTGTGTTCATGTATCTGTGTCTGTGTGTGCATTGTTTTCCTGTAAAATGTGATGTGTGTGTGTGTGTGTGTGAATAGAAAACGTGAGTGGGTGGATATTTGAACCACGTGGGAGTGATGGGATTTAGGAAATGAAAAAGCATTCTGTTGTGTGAAGGAGACCAAACAAAGGTGGCTACGAGTCGTATTGATACGGGTCTATATATAGCAGACTGAAAACAATATTTGCAGAGAGCTGTGTGCCGCCCAGCTGGTTGGTGTAATGACATTTCTGAACCCAATAGGTGACACTGAAACCTTTCAGCAGGATTAAAACCTTTAGACCATGGCACTGATGAGAGGAGAGGAAGCGTGTGTGTGTGTGTGTGTGTGTGTGTGTGTGTGTGTGCATGCCCAGTCATTCCTATCAAACCCCCTCACACTGAATGCACCCGATGTCTGTGCAGCAGTGTGACTGAGCTGAACAAAATGTAGCACACGCATGTATACATCATGCTACTAAACCTTTCTGTGTTATGTTCTGTGTATGTTGTGCGTGTGTGTGTGTGTGTGTGTGTGTGTGTGAGAGTGTGTGTCCAACCCCCACCCACCTTCCTCAGTAAGGTCACATGGTGGCTGTGCTGGACTGGGATTGAAGGCTTGTTGCCACAGTGATAAGCCAGCCGGTAATATCTCTAAGCATAGCCAGGATTAATCTGCTGACAGATGGCTGGTTGCTCAGCGTCACTTCCTGAAACACACGCGCACACACACACACACACACACAGGATTCATATTCACCATCATCATCATCATCATCATCATCATTGTCTTCTTATCCTCTAACGTGACCATCACCTTCACTTCCGTTGGCATTGCAATCGTACACACAGACGCACTCACACACATATACAAAGAACATCATCATCTTCCCCTCCTCCATCATTACTGCTGCAGCCTTCATGATCACCATCATTACCCCTCATCCTCACCATCCTCATCCTCACCCAGCACTCCTCTCACCCTCATCATCATATCCATTACCCCCACTATCATCTGAAACACCACGATCATTACCCAAAACCCGCTCTGTCTCACAGGGATCAATACGCACGCTGCTCCCTCATTCATCAACGCAGCCTCGTGATAATAGAAGCAGGACCTCACGTCACGGTTCAGGGAGGTTGTGTCTGCAGCTCGTCCATACAAAGAGTTCCTGGTTTACTTTGTGAATTTCACTTCGGATGAAGGGTCAACAGGTTCAGTCATAAAGCAGGCAGGTGATTGGTTGTTTGGTTAAGTACAGCGCAGTGTATAATGCAATGAAATGCATCACCGCATCTTCAGGCATGAGTTGATTCTGAGCTCAAACAGGCGCCTCAGCTACAGTGTCCCTGAGAGCTCAACGCACTGCAGCTTAGGAAAAACACATGCAAACAGACAAAACACAAGCAAATTGAGAAAACCAGGTTCGTGACTGTTCTGTGTCCCTGGAAACACATCTGTTGTCGTCTGTGCTACTTGCAGCACGTTTCTGTATTTGATTGTGTTGTGTGATATTCGCAGCACGTGTTGCTTGTGTTTTTCTTGAGCTCTCAGGGCCACCGTACTCAACAGACAGGACAGTGAGACAGGAAATGAGTTGACAATTATAACCATGTGCTCCAGATCTCATTATTCCAACTCAGGTCCATTTAAAGGAATTACAGGAATCAGTGGATTCACTTGACTAAATTGATCCAGTGCTAATGATAGAGTTCGACTTTTGTTAATCGTTACACTCCAATTTGCACAATTGACCAGATGCAAACTGTCTTGTCAGTGTTGTACTCCCCAATTTCATATAATCCTGCTCTGCCAAATATGAAGCAGCGCCAGTACAACCTTCCTCTTCCTGTGCAGATTGAGGAGGACATGAATGAAATTCACTGTACCGACATTAGAGACTGGACACTTGTGTGTATTAAGATATATGTAATTTTTTAAAATTAATTTTCATGTCTATTAAACATGTTACCATTCTCATCAAATTACATAAACTAATTGACTTGGTGTCGGAGTGTTTACAGTGACCTCAGAGAGGAGGCACCAGAGGCAGAGAGACACAGAGTCGAGAGAGGCGATGGTTTCAAAGTAACAGCCAGCAGAGAGCTGAATCATAATGACTGAAATATTCAGAAGACAGTTCCTACACACTTAACTCCCATGAATGTTTTTATCTCTTTGTCTTATTTAAATGAACATGTTTTTTAACGAAGTCGCGGCCCCTCAAAATGCCGCTGTACATGATGTGACAGGGCTGTGGGCAAAGTAAAGAGGCAAGAAAGTCATTACCATAAACATGAGCCCATATGTGACACTGATAAAAACTGCACGAGAAAGGAGGGAGGAGATGATGAGAATCAAGGAGTAAATAAAAACTCTGTAAGGGAAAGAGGAGGAGTGGTGGAGAGATGGTTTGATGCTGAGCAGAGAGGAAGCGAGGAAGGAGAGAGAGAAGGAGGAACCGTACTGTTAATAGTCGAAACAGAGGAGGGAAATGAGAGTAGAGGAGAAGGCTTGAGGATGAGAGACAAGAATGGCCTCCAGCAATGTTTAGCAGGGTGAGAGAAGATAGAGGAGAGATGCAAAGACCAAGGATGAAGCCTGGAGGCAAGGGGAAGGAAAGGAGGCAGAGGAGACGCACAGTGCAAGGAAGGAAGGAAAGAAGGAGGAGAGTCAGAAGGAATTAAAAAGTAAGAAAGAGAATGATGATGCCAAAAAAAAACAAAAAACACACACACTATAAGGTGTGGACTATGACCTACTAAATGAGGTATGGAGGAGAAAAAAGGGGGGTGATAGAGAGAGAAAGGGAGAGGCTGAGGAGGGCTGCTGCAGCGCTGGAGTAAGAGAACATGGGAACATGCTGGCTGTTCTGCCTGGCTGCCTCTGCTCTGTCTTCAGGGAGAGCAGCTGAGGAGGAGGAGGAGGAGGAGGAGGAGAGGAAGGGGGTGAGGAGGAGGATGGGGGTTGCTTTAGGATTGAATACAGAGCAGATATAGAAAGAGAGAGTGGTGAGGGAGGGAGAGGGAGAAATTGGAGGGGTTGAAGAGGACAGAAGCAGGGAGCGAGAGGCGAAGAAATGCTTCATCGAGGATGATGAACTGGCTGTCAAGTTGTTAAAACAAAAGTGGCCTTCTGAGGGAGAGCAGAGAGAGACAAATGGACAAAGACTCGGGGGGTAAAGGAGCACTACGATAGTGGAACTAAAATGGAAAGATAAATAAAAAACGGTAAAGTGTAAAAAGTAAAAAAAAGAAAAGAAAGAAAGAATAAAGAGTGAAAAGGGACCAGAAATACATTTAAATACACAGTGAAGAGTAAGACAACAGGAAGACAATGTGAGAAAGACAGTAAGTCACGAGAGGATAGGGAAAGAGAGAGAGAGAGAGAGAGGGAGAAGAGGAAGAAAAAATAAGGAGAAGAGAAGGAATCGTGTCAGAGTGATTGTGAGACGGCAAGGCAGTAGCTCTGGGCAGGGTGAGAGGAAGTGATGCGTACTCTAACAGGAAGGAGCAGATCTCGGAGGCACGCGCCAATCAAACACCAGTCCTCCCAGGCGCTCTCCTTGACCGCCAGCACAAACACACTTACATTACCAGCATGCTCACACTTACACACACACACACACACACACACACACACACACACACACGCAGACATTATGAAGCATTAAGGGGGATCCCTGAACCACTTCCAACTTCCTGCACACTTCCTCTTGAACAGACATGTAATACACACACAAATTAGATAATTGGCAGAGCATTGCATGAAGCCTCCCTCCCTGACACACACACACACACACACACACACACACACACACACACACACACACACACACACACACACACACAGACAGGTCAGTTGGCAGGCCTTCGGTGGCATTACACTGTGTCTGGCTGGCTCCTCAAGCACCACTGAGCCACAGTCCCTGTCATTTCATACACTCACACACGCAATCTGCAAAACACGTACTGTAGCAATTACATTAGATGTACATCACACACTACGGAGCTTTAAGTCACACACTTTGGCTAAACCTGATATGCGCCTCACAGCTAACAGTTAACACAACCGTGCAAACCAGCAAATTGCACTGAAGGTACCCAGCGTTCATTATGTCGATTGGCCTGTTTGAAAGTGCTAAATTATGGAGCCACCAGGGTCCCAGTAGATGATTCTTACATACACAAGATAATATTTTGTGTGCAAAAAGTTATTGTCTTGTAACTCAAGATCAAACATGACACATTTTCAGGGTGTCAGCAGGTGTTCACACAGCAGAGCCTTGCACACCTCCACTAATCGACTAACTGAAAACGCCTGTGTGGGTGAGCAGGG
>NW_019524817.1:31837-72818 GCF_002814215.2 Seriola lalandi dorsalis | reverse complement strand
GCCTTAAAACAAACAGGTCCAAGTGCAATGCATGAAAACTCAGGTTTATTTGTTTGTTTACAATTATATATATTTTTTTTTTTTCTCTCATGATGACGTTAAACCAAATCACAGTGTTTCAGCATTTAAATGACATCATTCATGTTACTGCCTTTCGGTATCTTTGAGTGATATGACTCATACACTGATTGACTCGAGGCCTAAATTATCATCTATCTGTGACTACGTTTTTTCAGTCTAAAAATATCTAACTGCTGTATATCCCTGCTGTTTCCACACAGAAAGGATATTTTTTATTACTGCCATTCAAACATATTTCAGCCCAGAAATAAAGAACACTACAGCATATCGTATTTTATATCTTGTAAACACTATAAAGTTGATGTCATGTCATGCACAGGAAAACATGTCAGACAGTTACAAACACTTTATTATCTACAGAGGATGTGACAGCAAATAATTTATTGTAGACCAAAGAATAAACTGAAGGAAGTTTGCGTGGGCAGTGGCAAAACTTGATTATTTAATTCTAATTCCACTTCCACAAACAGTCGTAAAGCACAGACAGCAATACACAGCCTGTTCATCAGGGACCGGGAACCTGAGTATAAACAGAACAACGTGCCAGGGCCCACAACAGTTTCTAAACAATGTTTAAGCCGCCAGAGATACCGCACCTTCTGCTGTCACATGGAAGCCTCGTGACTGTGATATCCAATATTTTCATTCATGGTTATTGTCTCACGTTTTTTAATATGTGGATGGACTCAAAAAAAAAAAAAAAGTATTTATATTGTATATGAAAGTAGGCATTTTCCTTGCTTATCTTATTAAATCTTCTTATGTGACCTTCATGATGTTATACGGTGTTATATAGCCCTCAAATGGCAAGTTGTGATGCATTGCACAAATATGGCATATTCAACCTGACATGCCCTTTAAAGCAGCCTGATTCTAAATGTCTCCAGCAGGCACTTACAGTACAGACTGTTTAAGTCGTGAATATGAGAGCACTCCTTTGATTTGTGGAATTTTTTATGGTCTTATTCAGAGAATTTACACTATACTGAAACAAACTTATGACTGTGAAACTTATGTGTTGTCCAGTTTATGTCCTTAAACTGCTCCATATCTTAATATATATATGAATTATTGACCGTTTCTGAGGGAGTATGAATATTGTTTTGGCTGTGATGTTGCTGCAATTCATTCTTTACATCGTGCCGTCTCTCCCCTTTATGCACAATGAGCTTCATTGATGAGATGTGCTATTTAGTGCGCACAATCTAAATCAGTCCCAAGGTTATGATTTAATTAAAAGAAACTCTTACCGTGATGGCAATTTAAAACACAGAGCTAACTTGAATTACGACTGTGGCTGCCAAATTAACAAAGGGCCTTTTAATAGACTTTTTCTTTGCTTTGATCACTTTTCTTCCCACACAGTTACCAGAGGAGCCTTTGTACTTCTAAAGAGCTCACATGCTGTAATCTTATTTTGCTATGTTTAGGCTTGAATAGATTTTTCAATTCTAATCACCTATCAAAAGATAAAAATAAATTCTACCAATGTCTGTTTGATGTTTAAAATACCTTACTTTTTGTCATCACAGTCGTTGAAACGATTGTGCAGTGAAATCCAGGATAAAGTCAAAGAGCATGTTTTATAAATGAGGTCCCAGTGTTTCCTTACATAATGCCCAGGAACAGAGGGACAGTGGACATTAGACAGGAGCTCTTTACAGGGCCACTGGACTGTGTCTGCTAAGTGCTTTCAGAGAGACAGCGGCAGGATGACTAGCACACATATACAAGCGTACACACAGATATATATCTGTACACAGGTACACGTGCATGCACCCATTCCTGCCCCCTTTGAACCCACCCTCCTCCACCCACTCGCCCCCTTCTCCTCCTCTACACATACACAAACCAGAGACATCCACCATCCATCTACACGGCACACTCTCCTTATATAATCCTCACCACTAGAGATCATTACAGAGGCTTTAAATCTCCAATCCGTCACTTTAACAGGATCTCGAGCCCCTGCCACTTTGTTTAGGGGTAAGCTGAGGGATGTGGCACAAAAATCTTGGATGCTGGTGCTGTGGGTCGTGCCAGGAAAGTTGCTCTCACGACTTTACTCCCACAGTGCAGTTCAACACATTACAACCCCCGAGAAAGAACAAAGAGACGGAAACGTGACGGGTAAGCCCTCACCACTGGACTTAATTTAATTACAAAATCCCATCAGACAAATCAGGGTGAGATTCTTTTCGTGTGGCATTTTGTTCCTCCAATTGTTCGGTTGCAGCAGTTGACAGGAAACAGGGGGAGAGAGAGGTGGAAGACGTAGATCCTTTAAAGAAATGATTGCATTTCTCCATTTTCAAAGGGATGGTTTGATACTTCAGTACCGGACGTATCAGTAAAATGTTCAAAGACGACCTGTTTCTTTCAAAATATTTCTCAAAAAGTAATTTCAAAAAGCAAAGACATTAGCTAGTCATTTCCCTTCTCTGTAATTTCACAGTTAAGTCTGTCAGCATCAGCAGTTAGTCATTGGACTTTGGATGTAGCCATAAGCCGGAGCAGCATCAATAATTCTTCCCCTGCAGGGTGATGGAAGTAAGACTGCAAGAGACAGACAGATGGTCAGATGAGTCAGCTGCCTCTTCAGCAGGGAAACGCTGAATGTCAGGAGGAACTGGGAGAACTATTAATGAGGTCTGTGTGGAGTTGAACCTGAACTCGGAGATGAAGGTGAAACGAGTCCACACACACACACACACACACACACACACACACACACACACACATTATATATTCATACAAATTCATTTCCAAACATTTGTAAAGCCTTGAGGACAAAGTCAGAGTCACTTGAATAAAACAACACTGTAACACATTGTGTTACATTCAATTTGCATATATTTTGTATGAATATGTAACAGATAATATTATGTGTAGGACAAATGAATGACTGAGTCTCGTGCTGCAATCTGCTCCAGTTTATGTTGCTCACTTCTGAATCACTGGGACACAATATATCGACCATCAGCAAAGACAGAGCAGCACCACAGTCCGACTCTGACTCCACTGACAGTCACTGGTGTACACCTTTACCCTGTGTCTGCTCATCCAGCAGATGGTGTGTGTGCGTGTGTGTGTATGTGTGTGTGCGTGTGTGTGTGTGTGGGAGGTTAAAGGGGTGGAGATGCGCGGGTTTATATGCATGGATGCATACACAAGCATGTGCTGTCATCTGTCTGTGTGTGTGTGTGTGTGTGCTACTAGTGGCACATAATTATTCTTACTCCATAGTCTTGTTTGGTTTTGCATTCATAACATTGTTTCACCATGAATATTTTACACATTTACATTCCATTTCAACTTCAAATTTCCCCTGATCATACATTATTAACAGGAGCGAAGTCTGCAGCATTCAGCCGTGTTCATTTGTAAGACATTGTATAAAGAGTGTGCTCTTTTTGTTTGACACCAAAAGATGAGGGAAAGTAAATCATCATGCGGGGTGACAAGGTAAAGCCAGAGCCTGAATGTGGGTGTCGGTGGAAGTGGTGAAGAAATCAAAGAACAACAAAACTAAGAATGAACCTTTAAAAACCTGTGAAGAGGAAAATAGAGTGAGACTAACACTTCACTGCCACTTGTATTTTTGTATTTAAATCCAATTAAATCCAACCATTAACACATGAGCTCTGTGTGTTCTTACAAACAATTTCACCCAGTGAATAGTGTCAGAAAATAGGCCAGCTTTGTGAAAAAGCAATTTCTTCTACCATGCAAATTTACTTCAAGCCAAAATGCATTTAATAAAGGCGAATTTCAAACCAGTGGAGAGTGTAATTTTCCCCTTTCTTTTCTTTCTCTCTACAGACACACAAAAAGACTATGTTTGACCCCTGCTCTGTGAATGTGAACGGTTACTGTGAAAAGTGGGTTTTAGCTGCCAAATCAATATCAGCTTCACGGATACGGGATTCATGGATTGGCCATTTTAATGTGTTAGCCACGTGCTAACCACGGTGCTAACGCGGTGCTGGTGAGCCCGGTCTGTCTGCTGTACTCCCCTCTTTAGTCGATATTCCAGTGATACCTGTCATCCTGAGCAGAGACAGATGAAGATAAGAGAAAAGATTTTTAATGAAAATGAAATACAGACAACTAGGGGACAATTAGGGGACATTGACAATGCAATTAAACCCTTACTTTTTAATTGGAAGGCTGGACCTTAGAGAGAAGGATTCAAGAAGGAAGAGGAAGAGATGAGTGAGATGAAATAAGAATCTATCGCACATTATGTTCTGTAGAAACATCCATTTTTGTTTAGCATCTATCAAAAGATAAAATACCCACAGGATAAAGAATAAATCATTTTCTCCGCCTAAACAACCACTTGCACCGTCTGCTTCACCCTGCAGGAGGGACGAGACAGCCGGGAGGAAAGGGATGATGAATAGGAAGTGGTGCAGAGAGGGGACGACGGGATCATGAAATCAAAAGGTGGATCAACTTTGACCTTCAGTGAGACAGCTGCAGGGAAAACCTGGTTTTCATGGCATACTAACAACAGAATAAGGCAGTCTGTCAACTCTTTCAGTCAGACATTATGATAACACTTTGATATTGGTCCAGTTTTATACGAATATTTGTAGGACTTGTCGTCTTGGAAGAAGTTCTTTCCTGACCCACAAAGTCAAAGAGATATTCTTATCCAAACAATCTTTATTTACTGAAACTTAAACACATTAATATAAGCTGTACCCTCAGTTTACTTTGGAAAAATATATTGTTTGGATTGACTGAGTGTAACAGAAATTCTTGCTTTCCTGTTTGCTTAATTTATGTATTATTTTGAGTGAGGTTCTTGAGGGAGGTCTCTGTGATCAGTATTATTTATTTTTATTATTTATTATTTATTATCTATATGTGAACTTCTGATGTGATTTGGCACTAATAGATAAAAAGTTATTTTCCTCATAATTTTACATTGATATAAATCAAAATTTAACACATGAATGTACTTTTATAGTGAAATTAACTGTTAAAACATACAATATGACACCTGTAAGAGTCACAAGGTTTTTATTTATTTCTATTCTCTTTTCTTTAATCATATTAGTGCCCCTGTATATTTATATTCACAAGTTGTATAGACAAGTTGTTTGTTATTTGATGTATGCTGCTGTTTTAATAAATGTAATGCATAATAATTTAGAAAATACATCCTCATGTAATAAAAAGTACATAAATGTAGTTACGTTTTCTAATGTGTTTATGAATTAATGTCTATAAAATTCTTTTCATGCCTCAAAATGACAAAAAAACAGGTGGTTAAATTCAGTTAATGTTTCTACAGGTTCATGTAAAGCAGAAATAGCGGCGGAAAGGAGCAGGGCAGGAAGGACGGATTGAGGTGACAGAAGATCACGAGGTACAGGAGATGAAGATGAAGATGAGAAAGATGAGCAGAAAGGCTGATGGATGCAAAATGTGTTTCCTCCATCCTGCCGTCCAACTCCGGGGCTGGTCCTCGCAAGACATGGAAATCTCTGCTGAGCACATATTGAGTATGAGCCTCGTTAATTAGCTTTCAACCACTGTGCTTCAACATGATAAAGTAGGTTCTGATGGCACGCATGGATGGAGCATGCAAGGGGCAGGATGAAGAGGGAGAGAGAGAGAGAGAGAGAGAGAGAGAGAGAGAGAGAGAGAGAGAGAGAGAGAGCTGTACACAAGGGAAAAGAGAGAAAGAGAAGCTGAGTAATTTTGAACTTGTAAGCACAAGCTTTTTCTTTTTTTTGTTATTACTTAGAATAAAAATCCTGAATTTCTAATGAACCTGACTTCAGGGATACAGAAGCAGGGAGAGCGATGAAGAGGAGGAAAGTGAAGCAGATGAGTAAGGTTGAGCTGCATGGATGGATGGGTGCACGGTTGGGTGAGGGGTAAAAGAGGAAATTGAAGAGACATTATGGGTATGTCAGAGGGAACAAATGAGCAGGAGGAAGAGGAGGGAAGCACGATGATAAAACCACGAGGCAGGGGTGTGAAGGGCAAAGACAGATGGTCAGATAACAACGCTGGGAAGTGTGCGGCGTAGATGAGGATTGACTGTTTACGCTGCTATCTGTTTGCATATCTTACAACCATCATCATGAGTAATCCTGCGACGCAGAGTTGTTTTTCTTGTCAGTGTATTAGATACGCTGTGCAATCTAAAAACATTAATTTGATGTATTATGTTTTGTCTGGAGTTCAGCCGGCAGTCACATGAAGAATCAGTGAATCATAAAATGACAGATAATACTTCTTGAAGAGTAAAAATAACACATTATTCTCTTCTTGGCTTCATCCTCACTTTTTGTCTCCCTGCATCAACAGTCATACACAGCAGCTTCTGTGCTTAGTGACTTCTGTGAATCCCTTATATCTCTTAGGTCTGGATGTTCTTAAAGGTCCCGTATTTAGTTTGATATCTGTAGGAAGATACATCTGTGGTATAAAGCAAGTCCTCCAACCTCAACAACCATAAAGGCAGTTTATTTCAACCCTTTGATACGACCCACAGGAAGTATCTCCTGAAATAGTGCCACTCTAGCAGCTGAGAGCGGCATACCTACCTCCGTTGCCATGGTAACTATAATAACGGTCGTGGCTCGGTTAGGCACAAAAACTACTTGGTTAGATTCAGGAAAAGATCGTGACCGCAACGTTGGACGATGCATGTTGTCATGGTTACAATCATAACAACCTGGTTGACCATCTAAACTGCTACAGCCTGTCTCGCTCTTTGCACTGCATCACGGCGCTTTTCCTTTTTCTCCTGTCATAATTACGGCCCCTAGATGTCGCCTATCAACAAAACGTAATTATGGGTCACAATAAGCTGCTGCACAAACGACCTATGGGTTCGTGTTTTACAGGAGGACAGTCTCGAATAAAATATAGCAGATTTCAGGTGAGCGCTCAGAGAAACCAAATCCTGCATGGATGGTCGGTGACTCCTTTGTTGTGACATCACAAAGTTACTGAAATCCTGACGGCTTGTTTTAAGGCTCAGTTTCTGAATACAGGCTGTGTGCTTTTCTCTGTGGACGAGCGTGTTGATACTTTCACAGTATTAATATAGAAGCTAGACCTGATCTATAATCAAACAACACATGGAAGTCTACCTTTATGCTATATGGGACCTTTAAAGCACTGGCTGGTTCTCTTTACTGATTTAACAGCCTCTGTGACTGACGATCAAACTCAGAATGTGAATGAACAAGACATCATCGGGTTAATCAATGGCTTCACCCGTTCACAAACATACAATATAGTATATTAAACTAAATAGAGTTAGGTCAGCCTTAGGTTTCCTTTTAGACTGACTGGATAAGAGATGCACTTACACCCACAGACTGCCTCTTTGCACTAAGTGGGAGACATTATAGCTTTCGGTAAATCTTCTGATTTACAATTACAACTCTATAAAGGGTTAAATTAGTTTGTAACACAACTCAAGGGCAGAAACGTGAGGTTGAATACTGTCAGAATTGGTGAGTTAATGGCCCACGATAATGACAATAATAATGACTATGACATAAAAATTTATGGAAAGTAACAAACTAACATTTGTTGCTGTATAAATAGTGTCATGTCTTTCTCAAGGGACTCTTCACAGAGCTGCCATTGCATAACACAGCTGCTGCTAATAAACTTCATCACTTCAATAAATTGATCTATGCCAGTTAATGAGCAACAAAAATTGACAATAGTCAGAATCACCGTCAATGCTCGCTAATTGGTACATTTACCGCAAGTCAGGCTTACCCATCATTAATTTTACGAGATGCAGCTGCATTTGCTGCGCTGTGACTCTGTGAAAAGGGTCTGTTAGTGTGGAGGAGCACAAGTGTACTGACAAATCAAGTCAGTGTTATTTATAAACCCAGAAATCACAAGTTTGTCTCAGAGGGCTTTTTATTGAGCTGACTACCAGAAAGGATCTGGCTGCTTTTCACAGTCTGTTTGGGGGAATTTTCTAGGGAGCTGATGTCACAGTCACATTGTGAGAGATGGAAGGTCAAGCACTGAGCCATAACAGACAGCTCCAGATGGAGACCGCCAGAATAACAAATCTAAATGAATAGTTATTGAGCTATGGTTTTGATGGGCAGAGCTGGTCACGTCATCAAATCTGCCTCAAGGTAAGGTTTATTCACCTCAAGTGATGGTCTTTATGTCACATGTCATATTATACACATGTAATATGTAATATTTCTCTATAAAAGCAGCCAATGGAGAAAATAAGGGTCTAAATGTTTAACGTTAAAATTATTTTTTGGAAGCAGTAGGGATAATCTTCTATGAAATCCTCAGACTTGTGTGTAATAGAGAGCAGAGTCAATCAGCATTTTTAGACACAGGTTTGGCTCGGCTTCATCAGACCTCCCACCGTTTGTCTGTCTGTGACGGGAGGTTGTCATCTCACTAATCAGCTTATCACCTGTGAGAGCAAAGGGGTGCAGACTTAAGGCGAGGGGTGGGGGTGCACCTGGAGGACACAGGAAGATTTGTAGATTATGTAATACCTCACAGTCAACCCATAACAGGTTTTATGCAATTATCTCAAAAAATTTCAATATTTTACATGCATGACACTGACAACAATGAAGGTTTATTGTGAATGAAAACAACCAGGCGTTAAATAATATTGATATGATTTCGACACTATCACTACATATAGACTTTTGTAGCTGCAGGTTAATTTGATAAATGATTGCATTAAAAGATTAAAAACAATATTCACTTGTATAATAATTGCTGATATTTGGGATACGGCTGAAGTCATGCAGCAGTGCACCGTAGAACCCGCTGGCAGCAATGACAGGCATTCATCAACTGTATTATTAGGGGGAAACCCACTTCGGAGTGAGACTGGCTGCTTAGAGAGGTTATTTAATCATAGTTTGAACAGACGCAGATATTGCCTGGTTGATATGCAGGCCAGAGTCCATTATCAGTTTAATGAAGCTATAGCGGAGTAAAAAGACAGGGCCATGATTGATGACACCAAGAACGAACAGCCAGAATTCGAACATGTTATTAGTTATTCATGATTTCTTGGAGTCATTTTGAATCATGTCTCCTTTTTCTCTCCTGCTCTCTTTCTCTTTTTTTGCTGCTTCTCTGACATGTATTTGTGTGTGTGTGTGTGTGTGTGTGTGTGTGTGTGTATTTGAGCTGTATGTGTGCTTATTACGCTCCACAGGCTCAAGCCCATATTCTGCTGACATAGACATGAGAGAAGGAGATATTAGGGAGGAACGTGAAAGGAAATGATAATGCATGAGCTGAATTTACACATTAAAAAACCTGACTTGCACGTGCTGTTACGGAAGAGGGGGTTGCAGAAGAGAGACACGGGAGGAGAGGAAGGCTTCGGGTGTGAAGAACAAGAAGAACAAAGGAAGATAATGAAGCTAATGAAGAGGTGAAGAGGGAAAGAAAATGAGAGAAGACGGAGCTGGAATAGAAAGATGTGACAAGATATAAAATGACTGAAATGTATAATATATAACACCTAATTTAGCTCCATCTATTTATAGCCATAATGTAAAACACATTAATTTCTGACAACAGTGAATGGATGTATCATACAAAGCACTGCATTAAAGTTCCTCGCATCGATGAAACCCCTAAAAACTAATTTAACAAGAAAGAAATCCCTTCATGAACTTAAAATGACCAGGATTTAACTCTACACCTGTGCTTTGTTTAGCATCCCTGGGTCTATGGATATGCAGCGGCAACACAACTGCTAGTGGCAATATAGGAATAATTCAGGCACACGTGTTCGAACTGGAAATTGATGCCGAAGACGAAGAAGAAGAGCTAATTGTGCAAGGTCGCCTCTCACACCTACAGCGACCCGAGGGGAATGAGAGGGTGTGGCTTATGGAGGATTTCTGTTGTGCGTCATCAGCTGTGCCCGCACTTAGCGTTGCGTCACAAACCACTGCTCCTGTCAACTTCTTTTATAATCAAAAACGTTTTGTTCACAGTTTACCATTAGCTGTTGAACTGACCTGAAACCCAACACTTACATTTAAAAGTGTAATCCTCGGGCTCTCTGTCGGCATCGTTTGCCACCGTATTATTTTTATTACCGGCGTGCAGTGAATCTTGGGATAGGTCGGGCCAGGAAGGATCCACCTGTTAGAGCCTCCATTGCCCAGGAAAAGATTTCACACATTTGAAGGAGCCTTGGAAATGGGACAGCCTGGTCGCACCACTGTGACGCAGCGAAGGAGCATCAGTGATCTGCTGTGGCCAAACGATATGGAAAAGCCCCACCCCACAAATTGACAGGATTTGTCTCCTTAGGTCTGAATCCGATTCTTTGAGACTCATTGGTTCACTGCAGTTCCAAGATGGAAAAATACTCCACGCCATGGCTTGACTGCTTATTTCACTCGGACATGTTAACAAGGTTGATTTCCATTGGAGGGGTCTTTAATATAATGGTTTATTCATTCATTCGTTCGTTCACCAGATTGCTTATCCTTGTGGGGTCGCGGGGGTGCTGGAGCCAATCCCAGCTGATATTGGACGAGGGCGGGGTGCAACCTGGGCAGGTCGCCAATCTATCACAGGGCTGACATATAGAGACAAACAAACACTCACATTCACACCTTATATTGGTGATTTAGAGTCACCAGTTCACTGGACTGTGGGAGGAAGCCAAAGGAAACGCAGTGGCGCCTCACAGCAAGAGGGTTGTGGGTGGTTTATATATCTTCAAAATTGCCCTTTCAAGCCTACAACTTCAACAATCTGGCATGAATACAGGCTTGTTTACTTCCAATTAAGTGAGATGACTCATCAAAAAACAACCCACAACACTCACAATATACGCACATTTAATATGTCATTGTCGGGTGCAAGGAGTCGCTCAAAAGTCACACAGAGAGATGGCGAGTCAAGCAGACGTTTTGAGGTTAGCATCAGTTTACAACTTAGATCCGATGTATCATAGCTCATGTAGCTTCAGTGCAGAAAAAAGCCCTTTATTTCCTTTGAATTATTCATGTGCTGCTATGTAGCTAACACTTTGAAAACTCACTCCAACCTAATGGGAATACTCATACAGTATGTACAGTCGCTGTCTCGCAGACAGAGACGAGAGACAGAGAGAAAGATTTTGAAAGCCTTTTTTACATGAAAACTAGCATGCAGGATTTATATATATTTATAATACATTTATGACTCCATATTAATTCAATAAATTAGATACACAGCACAGTTTTCAGGATGTGTGATGTGTGTGTGTGTGTGTGTGTGTGTGCATCAGCGTGTTCAAAGGATTTGGAGCAGCAGGCAGCAGTTTTTATTTCTGGTGTGCAGTCTCAGAGGAAAATCCAAACCTCGCTTTGTTTTTTTTTTAACGGTCCACATCCATTACAGCTGCTCACTCAGGGTCAGCCACATGAGAGAGCACTGATATCCACTCCAGCAGCATTTGATAGTGTTTGCATTCGTGTCTGCATCTGCACGAGCCAGATATTGTGTCTTTACAGTAGCTACTCTGCGTGTGTTCACTGCCACATAGAGATCTGAGTGGATATCAGTGATTTTGAGGGTATCAACATTTTCCAGTCAACACAGTCTCTATCCTGTGACATGCTCCGCTCGGCTTATGCTATTTTTGGCTGATGTGCTATTCTGAGTGATACCTCCCCACAAGATAATGGTGCTGTATAATTGTGCGGCATGTATAACGATGGGCTGGGGTTGGGGTGCTGTTCGTCACCATGGTGATTAATTCTGTCACTGGAAATTAGAAGAGATGTGTGGAAAAGAGAGATAACAAGATGATGATTACGTACTCTTGTGCAGACACACACACACACACACGGTATACAAAGGTGTTTGAATAATGAGCAAACGTACAAAAGATAAGGACACACATCACATTAATGGTCCAGCCTTGGTATGCACGCTTAATTACAGATGACATGTATGTGTGTGTGTGTATTTGTGCCAATTAGGATATATTGTGCGTAACTTAAGCTTCAGCAAAGATAAATTGTCTCATCCATCACAACTCTATTAATCCTATTAAATCATATAAATTTGATTTCATGTTTTCTAATAGATTAGATGACAAACAGGGATACAGAATGTTTGCACAAATACTAAGTCAAAAACCTCTAAATATCTATGTATGTCTGAATTTTAACCATTGATTCAATCATTTGTTGGTTTGCTCGTTATACGCTTTGTGCCCTCCATTTGTCCTCCCAGGGATTGTCCCACAATGTGAGCATTAAGTAACTGGCCCAGTACGACCGCCCACTAATGGCTTTCCTGCCAAGACTGTCGAGATTTACAGACTCCGCTGGGCTTATGGGAGCTGCTCAAAACAAAAGAACCCTGACAGCCGCTAACAGTTTTGAGAATGCTGCAGCGGCTTTCACGTGTGTGTACGGGTCCCTTTACTACATCTGTGCTGAATCCGAGGGAAGAGGTAGTGGCAGAGACAAAGAACAAGAGAGACAATCAATGGTTAATGGCTTTCCCACAGGGCCGTCACTTACTGCGACTCACGGTATAAAAGTGGAGATCCACAGGGGAGCAGCTATTTGGAAACCTCAGACTTCATTTACTAACAAAGCAGTGGAAGCAGCTCTGCTTCGCTTAAGTGAAACAAAAGTCACAATGATGAGCATCTGACAAGAGCAGTCTAAAATAATGTTCCCATAATTACAGAAGCCTTCCACTCAGCATTGTCTATTGCGGCCTTTGCTGTGAACTCAATGACAGTCTGCCAAGCATGCGGAAAGAAAATTATTAGTTTTTATCAATATCAATGAACGTATCAATGTATTTTAGGTTAATTCAACAGGCCAGAGTAGTTAATGAGAAAGCCAACTATCATTTAGGACTAAATAATTATTGTTTTCATTATTAATCTGTTGATTATTTCACAATTAATCGTTTGATCTAAGTACGCTGCCTTGGTTTGGATGATGTCGCTCAAAAGTGGTTTCATGCATTATTGTCAGATGTAACCAGATGCCTGTGCTTGGTCCATTGTAATTTACCTTCTACATAAACAATATTATTACTCCACCGATTAATAATGTCACTTTTATATAGATGACTCAATGTGGCTCTTCTCCAACTCAAAATGTGTCTAGATTACGATCTGCTTTAAACGTTATGTGAAATTGTTCATTTTTAAACCACAAGAACTGGCACAGAATCTAAAGATACATTTCTTATATCAGAATAAATGCTTTTCTCTTGAGGTGGGAAAACCATTTAGCAATTTTGTGAAAAATAGTGAACGGTTCAGTACCCAAAGATGTTAAATGTACTATCACATTAGACAGCACAGACAGCAAATCCTCACGACTGGAAAACTGGAACTAGGCAATGAATTGTAAATAAAATGACAAATAACCAATCAAGTAATAAAATGTATGCATTAAAGCTTTTTGCTGATGTGAACATTTAACAGACTACACTTTATTTTTATGGCACTGAAAAGCAATCTGTGTCTTTGTGAACCTCAAACTTTAAGCCACTGCATGGTTCTGTATCAAAAGTCCATGAAGGCTCAATTAAAGATTCATAAATATAAACAAACATATGGGGATATAAATACAGTGCATAAAACCCCATGTTAACGATATGAGGGAACATCCCATCAATAATCCAGTGAGGTGAATTTCATAGCTTTTGAGCTGAAAACATGAATATTCTTTGGGGTCGATATAAAGAAATAAACTGTCATCTCAACCTGACAAAGATCGATTGGTTTAGAGGCGTGTCCAATCAGAGCTGTGTTCAGGATACTTAACTTTTCAAGATGAGACAGATGAGAATCATTGATCATCAATGTCAGTGTAGGGGAGGAGTCAAGACACACATGAACACCCATAAATGTACCTGCACACACACACACACGCACACACACACACACACGCGCACACACACACACACACACACTCACACACACACGCACACGCGCGCACACACACTTGCACCATGAGGACAATACTGATAAAGCATTGAAATTCAGGTCCAGTAAGCAATCCATCTATTCCGCCTTCCACCCCCTGATCAATTCATTCATTCCCTGTGCCACTCACTCTTTACTCCATTGGTCCACATGTTCATTCAACCAAGTCTTCAGTAATGTGATTTCTTCAGGCTCCACACAGACCACACTTTTCCTCCTCCCTTTTCCTTCCATCTCTCCATCCCTTTGTCAGTCCCTCTAATAACAAGGAGCTAAAACTGTTTCCTGGACTTCGTATATTTGCCATGTGGTTAACCACCTTTTAAATGTGATACATGCACAAATCTTCATGGTTTTGTCCATGTTGGTCACTGTTGAATTACATGAACTACTCACTTGACAATTTAAACGACTACACATACCTGATCACGATACCAAACCCCTCTGTTTGCCTCACCATCTACGGCCGCTACATTTCTCCATCAATCCTGTGCACGTGCACACACACACACACACACTGGAGAAGCACGAGCCATCATCTCATTTGCTAATTGTTTGTACCAACAGGCGTGAGCTGTCTGTCACACCACACTCCCTGTGAGTGCTTGGGGACGTCCATGCATGTGTGATTGCATATGTGTGTGTGTGTGTGTGTATATGTAATACTGATGGAGCAGGGTGTGGTGCTGGTATGCTTGTTTTTCATTGACACATCTGTCGGACGAGTGGTGTTTCAAGCTGTCTTCTCTCCTTGTGGTATTAAAAAGAAAATCCCCAGGCAATATTGGCCTGCATGGGGACGTAAAAACAACATACATGAACAACAGACGGACGCTACCGGCTACTGCCTTGAGACGACTGATTCAGTTAGTAGGCTACGTGATTTTTTTTTTTTTTACACCAATCAAAATAAGGTTGTATTAAGTCCAGCCAGTCAGTTTGAAAGTGTTAGCAGTTTCTAATCCAGTTTTTTGTATATATTTGGGCTGGCAGTGGTTGGACACTAATTCGTCTTAATTTTGCAAAAAGATTCCAGTGAAGTCTCATGTAGCTGTGTTTTATCATGAGAAACACTAATCCTTTCTGAGTGTAAGGGCCAGATATGACCTTCCACCTTTGACCCATGACCCATGATATGAAGCCTAAAAGCTGGAGCTTTATAATGCATACACTTCATAGGGAAAGCTTTGCACTGTAATTACAATATGATGAGAAAATATTGTACAGACTAAAATATGCTATAAACACTCACTGATTATGACAGTGGATATATCAGTAAGGGAAGGGTCCCACTGTTGCTGTTTATTTCGGGGGGGGGGGGGCCCAGATGTTTCGTGCTACACCACTGGCACGGGAGACTGTTGCCCATTTTAATCTCCATATTTGTGACTCTTCCTCGGTGTGCGTCTCAGGTCAGCTGAGGTTCATCCGACCTACATAAAATATGTGCGCGGAGCGTCACCCCGCGGTAGCCTCGATGAATAGCAACAGACTGAAAAAGGCGAAGGCGCAACGTTTGACCCTTACGACCTTCTGTTGAATCGTGCTATCATGTCGGCTCACTTGATGGTAAGTTACCCTTCAAATTTCGAGTAATTACTACACTTATTACGCTGATGAAGAATTGTATGAAAAATGTACTTTACACCTTAAATGGCAGAGTGTTGGCTGTTACTCAGATGACTGATATCATATGCTGTTGTCAGTATTTTGTTAGCGGACTGACACAACATGCTAAATGTAGCTGATGTTAGCTAAAATATAACTAAAACGCTTTATTAGTCGTCCTAGTTAAACGACCTTTGGGGTTTTTCAATTAGTTTGAGTGTGGCATAAATATATAAATACCTACAAATAGCGGTTAGCTTTTCTTTCACGCCCTTCAACAACTTAATGACATTAAAGGCAACGACTTTATGAATATTTTCATAGACATGTCGCACCTTTTGCGTCTCGTATTCTCTGTTTTAAATGTGGAGTACAGCTGTCACTGTTTCATGTCCGTGTCTATGTTTGTCCGCTCAGTCTCTACACAGATGTTGCCAGCGGTCAGCTCTCCTCCTTGTTGCTAGGCGACCATGGAGCTCCAGCTCGGTGTCTTCTCCACCTCCCCTGCACACGAGACTACTCCTCTACCTCACCCAGCGGTTTTATGATGTGGAGATGCTCCTGAGATGGAAGTCTCAGCTGAAGAGGAGGAAGATTCAGAAGAAGAATGTGTAAGACACATTATGGCTGTCTTGAACCCCCCCCCCCCCCGAGATCCATACCAGTGCTGCTGCTGCTGCTGCTGCTGCTAGTAACTGAAACAGGGTCAATGAAATGAATAGCTGCAGTTCACAGGTGTTAATCTGAGTCTGGTTCAAAGCTATTTTAAATGCACACCTTTCAGTCTCCTAAAACCCAAAAGCCTACAACTGAGTGCACCAAAAAAATCTATCTTTATTTTCAGATCTGAATGTGCCTGTTGCAAGTAAAATTACAAAATGGATTAGAATTGGTTATTTTCATAAGCATAAAATTCTTTAGGCTTAGAAATAATGAAATAATGGTCACGACAAGGTGCTTTAAGCCCAGTCCAGATGCTGTTTGTCAAGCTACTACATCTGTTTGACCATCACTGACTTTTCCCCACTGTCTTTCACAGTTACTACAGCTACACTCAGAGGTTTCATGGGGCATACATCGCAGCAGCATATTATATCTTGAGTATAAAGGGGGGATTTAGGTAAGTACCTCGTTCCCTTGCCTCTACATTGTTTGAATCTATAGATTTATATTTTTTCTGTATAAGATTTAATAGTATTCACATGTATGGTATAGTATTAAAATTGTTATATCATGATAAGACAGCCACTGCTGTCTGAACCTGTTGTTTATGGGCTTAAAATAGTGATTTTCTGCATGAATTAAGGGTTAGGTCATGTAAGTTGACTGTGATTGTGCAGTTTAGTCACATAGGGCTGCAAGTGATGATTATTTTATTATTGATTTCAAAGGTTCCAGGAATCCAGATTGGCAGCTTCAAATGTCTTGTTTTGTTTGAACAACAGTTAAGGAGCTTGTGCTTAAAAGATGATTTAAACAATACATTTATTGCTAAAATAGCTAATTAATTTCCTGTTGAAAGAGTAATTAATTAATTAATTAATAGTTTTTACAATCATGCTATGTTGAAAGCAGCTGGTGTTATATGATCAAACTCACACAGGACTTGACACAATGAAATATCTCATGTGGAAACCAACCAAACTAGGATTTAGAGCAGCAGCTGAGCTCAGAGAGTCTATGTAGCTGTGTAGTGCAATGGTTCCTGCATAATACATTACTTTCTTCTTTTTAACTTTTGAAATGTCAAGTCCCGACAGGCGTAATGAGCGTATACAATCAGCTGGTTGTCTGATGCTTCATGTTTGCAGTTGATGTCGCACCCGTTACTTCCTTTCTGGCAGTTATAAACATAACATGAATTATTTATATACAGCTTTAGTGTTATAGTCATGTCCTAAATGTGCTACTGTGATCCAGTTTTCATGTGACGTCTTGTTCTTTGCACTCAGGTATGTTGATCAGACAGACTGGTTTCGTCCCAACCAGAGGGGAAAGTTCAGTTGGGACTTCATGAATCACAAAGACACACACCTAGAGGAAGTAGACATGAGCTACACTGTCATCAACTACTCAGGACTGCAGAACCTGGGTACTGAGATCCAACTTTTTCAGTTTCTTTTTTTTCCCACCCTCTCTAAATCACATTTCCTTTGCTATAACCTCATTTTCGGTTTTGATTTGTTTTTGTCAAGCACATGAACTGTTAATTCATTTTTAATCTGATTTGTCTTCCTTCAGAGGGGCAGCGATCTTTGAGGACTCTGTCATTACGAGGGTGTTCGGAAGTGGACGATTGGTTCCTGGCCAGGCTCCATATGTTCCAGGACTCTCTGGAGGAACTGGACATCTCTCACTGTCCACGCATCACTACAGGCGGCCTGGCTGCACTGAGGAATCTCAAGTAATTATCCAAATACTCACAATGCAGCCTAGATATGTAACACCTTCGTTGTGTTAAATACCTCCTTCTTGTGTATTATGCGTGTTCTGCAGGGGACTGCGGCGTCTGGACATATCATCCCTCCCCGGGATTTCAACTCCTGGTTTGATCATCATCCTGCTGGAGGAAATGTTACCACTGTGCCAAATCACCGCTAATGGGTATGACCACAACCTGAGGCCGGAGGAAGGAGAGGAGAAGAAACATACACAAGCGCAGAGGTAGTGCGCGGACAGGGACGTGAATCAGAGGAATCAAGTCCTCTGACGCAGCTCTGCTTTGACGGAAAGGGTGGCAACGGGGCAAAGGGAGGTGCAGAGTAAACACCTGTCACATGCAGCAATTACAAGCCAGTTTAGGTTGATCACAGAGAAAGGTTTGAATTGTACTACTGACATCTGCACAAGTCTTCACAACAATCAATAGGATGAACCTTTTATAGGCTCAAATTCCATTGGACAATGACAACATACAATTATAATGATATGAAAGTATGAAAAAGAAAAATGCAGCGAGTGTGGAACAAGAATGAACTACCTCAAGTTTGTTGGATTACTTGGCATTCAAGGCATATGTTATCACAGTCTGCTTGTCAAAGTATGTTATTGTCTCCCAGAATCAATTTGTTGTCAAGAGTGTGCACATTAATGATACTAATCTAAATTTATATCATGTCTCTGTCTCAAACAAATTGCACTTTGTCTGTATATGTGGCAACGGTTTTATTTGTTGTTAAAATGTAAATATGATTGTAAATGTTCTAAATAAAGATTGAATTGTTCAATATTATGATTATTGTAACCTTTGCCTGTGAATTCATAATGCATCTTAAACAAACAATGAAAACCACGTGGCCACACATCACACAGTGGCTCTATTTCTAATCTTCACTGTGCAAGCTTGTGTGAGGAAACTAAAGCCCATAATCCAGCGTGAGCCTTGTATCTGCAGCAGTGTCTGACCCCACTGTGGACTGATGAAGACACCAGTTGGACTGAGAGAAGATGGCGAATGGGGGATGAAGAAATCACTGGTAGTTTTGTACGTGTAGATACAGTAAATCTTCACCGATTTGGTAGCTAAGTTTGAAGTGAATAGATCCCCATATGTGAGTAACATGAACTTCTCATCCCAAGTTGGTGGCATTTGCTGCTTTAAAGTTGGAGGCAAATATCTCTTCTTCAATTTCTCAACATGTTACCTTTATATTTACTAACCGTTTTATTGAATATATAGAAGTTAAGTTGACATTTTACAGAACATCAAGTAATTGGATCTGCGGTAGGAACGATAAATGCCGTGGGAACTGGGTCACGTGAAGCACGGACCGTATTTTTGACGGATCACAACAAGAGGGTCTAGCTGAGTGCTAGCAGTGCAGGGAATACTTGTCGCCACTTTGTTAAATATTGGATATAAATTGATTGTCATTCGGATCCTTTTGGTTAAAAGGTCCCAGTAGACGGATAAATGTCTGATGCATCAGGTAGGATCGTTGTCTGATGTGGAAAATGACTTTTAATTTCGTTGTTCCACTGCGCTAGTTTAGCTAGCTTTGTAGCTAACATGGCCATTTACATTGAGAAATACTTGCTGAAGCACTTGATACGCGGTATTTAACTTTGTCTTTGCAGAACTACCTGAAAGAAAAGAAGAGGAGGAGGTTTCACCCGAACCAGAGGTAAAAAAAAAAAAACATTTTAAACATATAAACATTTTATCTGCAGCCGCGAGATTGTAGCTGGTGAAAGCTAGCAGGTCTCAGCTGGTTGTTAGCTTCTTAAAATCAAAACAAAGCCGTGGTCCGTCACGTTAGTAACACAGATCAACAGGGTTTACTGTGGTTTCACCGCTGCTGAATTTATAATGTGAATATTTCTTTTTATTGTTTGTAGGAACAATCCGACGACAGCAGTGAGGAAGAAGAGGCAGCAGGAGACACAGAGAGTATGTGAAATCAAACAGGACATTTCTGTAACATACGGTGTGAATATATGAATGTGAAATAATACTGTTTTACAGCTTTGTATTCTTTGATGAAATCCTGCAGAATAACGTTTGATTTCTTGTTAGCCAAACGTCAATGCATGATTGCAACTATTTCCAACTTTTTAAGCCACCTTTTAATTGAGGCACGTATATAACACACCAGTGAGGACTAGTACATGCCAGTTCTGTTTGCTTTGCTCTATAGATACAGTGGCCTAATTAATCATGTGAATAAAAATGTATCACTGTATATGAACACATGCTGCCTGCCGTGATATGTGGAAGCCAAAGTGCCACAATCCTCATGATTCTGACTTTGAGTTTGATATGGTTTTCTATCCACATACATTTATTAATCACCCATTCCTTTGATTCCCCCCCCTCATCTGATTCTCCTCTGTGTTCCCGTCAGTGGACTTCCTGCGTAACCTGTTCTCCAGCACTCTGGGCCTCGGCTCAGCAGACAAAGTTCTGGATGACCTGACTCTGGACGGAGTGGCGCGATACATAAACAGCGGCAAATGTGAGTCTTTATTTTTTTCGATTCAGCCCATCCATTAGGGCTGCTCCGTAGTGGATTGATTTTCAGCGTACAAGTTTAGAGTTATTATTGATTTATGTTGAAATTTGCTCTGCATCCATGCAGGTAAAAACATCATCTGCATGGTCGGAGCAGGAATATCCACATGTGAGTATCTCATATCTAATATCACAGAATAAACATTTAACAGTATCATTAAATGTTTTATAATCATTAATTACACACACACTCTCGGTTCGTGGGGAGCCCGTCATTGACAAAATGCATTCCCTAGACCATTACCCCAACCTTAACCATCACAACTGAATACCTTACTCTTAACCCTTGAACAGCCATTTTGGCTTAGTGGGTTCCCGGTTTTCAGACCCTGCTATCACAGTAGAGACCCACACACATAAGTGTATACTTATCTGTGACACCATCTCTCTCCGCAGCGGCTGGAATCCCTGATTTCCGTTCACCAGGAACAGGCCTGTATGCAAACCTGCAGAAATACAACCTGCCTTACCCAGAGGCCATCTTCCAGATTGATTATTTTAAGGTGCGTTAAATGTTTTGCACTCCCTTTGAAGCATGCTGCACTATGTAGCAGTTGTCTTGGGGCCCCCAAAAGGCCTTGCCAGTTTTTGAAATCTGAATTATTAAAATTTTTTAAACATTTATTATATCCTGATTAATCCTAAGTTTAACTATGAAGTGAGTGTGTTGTCACAAAATGTGTCAGTTTTAAGTTGTTACTTAGTTACTATGGCAAGTCGCTAATTATACTCTCTAACAGTCATCTGATGACAATTATTATTTTACATGATTTGAGGTATAACTTTTCTAATCTCCACTGTCAGTACAATAAGATTTAATATTTCTCGCCATCTTGTGTCTCAGAAACATCCAGAGCCATTCTTCGCCTTGGCCAAGGAGCTTTACCCAGGACAGTTCAAGGTACAATTCACTTCCTGCTGCCCGTCAACTGCTGATTAATTGTCTTGTTATTTAGAAAACTATGAACTGCCTCACACATTTTTCTCCTCTCCTTTTATTGGTGTTTAGCCGACAATCTGTCATTACTTTATGAAGATGCTGAAGGACAAGGGGATCCTGAAACGCTGCTACACACAGGTAGGAAAAAGACCCAGCTTTACATTTAAAAAAAAAAAGTCACTTTTTCAGTATTGACATTTACATGTGCGTTTGTTCAGAATATTGACACCCTGGAACGAGTGGCCGGGCTCGAAGGAGAAGATCTAATCGAAGCTCATGGAACATTTTACACATCCCACTGTGTCAGCTTCTGTTGCCGCAAGGAGTACAACCTGGACTGGATGAAAGGTGTCTTTTGGCTTTGTGTGCTTCTACATCAAAGAACAAGATCAAAAGATTGAGTTGGATTTTTTTATGCCATTTGGGATTTTGAACTCCTTTTTCTGCCTTGTAGAAAAAATCTTCTCTGATGACATTCCCAAATGTGACAAGTGCAGCAGTTTGGTCAAACCAGGTCAGTTGATCTTTGTCTCTCTTTGTTTTTTATTTTCGAATTGTTGATTTTTGTTCTGTAAGCGTTTTCTTATTTGTCCTGTATCATTTTAATCCCTCTTCCTAAAAGACCTGCCAACCTTTCTAGACACCGTTTTTATGTCTTTTTACTATGCAAACATGACTGTGAGATAACTGTGTCTTCGTCTATCTCAGTTTCTCTTTGTACCTCTGAGTTCTTTACTTCTCTTCCCCCAGATATAGTTTTCTTTGGCGAGAATCTGCCTGTGCGGTTCTTCACTTCAATGAAGATGGTGAGCACATGGTAGTGGTTTGAAAGTGTGCATGCATGTGTGGAGGGTGTGATGTAACGTGTCTGCAGACATAAACTCTTCTCACCATCTTTATTTACCCGTTAGGACTTTCCTCGCTGTGATCTTCTCATCGTCATGGGGACGTCTCTGCAGGTCCAACCTTTTGCAAGTCTTGTCAGCAGGTACTGCAGATCAAGTTTCTTGTTACTGGAATATAGTGCTGAATGCAGTCACAGCTGCAGTAAATCTGGCAGTACACACTGTCCAGCAGCCAGCGAGACGGCCCTGCAGCATTAAAGATTCAGACTCGAGTCTTGGCTTGTTGACCCGTCTCTGAGGACAATGCAGAGGCCCCACACCCATATTTTGAAACTTACTGTAGATTGATCAGTTGGCCAAAATATTGTTTAAGTAATTGTTTGTTTGTCTTTTCTGTGGTTTCCCCTGTTTTTTTTGTTATTCAGGGTTTCAAAAAGTTGCCCCAGACTGCTCATTAACATGGAGAGGGCAGGGCAGGTGAGCTACCACCACTACATCAACTCTTTTCTGCTTTTATCCTCCCTCTTTTTTCTGTCATAAGTGTGTTTCTTGGATTCTCTGTGCAGCATTGTTGGTGTGTTTCTCTGTGCAGGCCGATCCTCTGTTGGGGTTGCTTGGTTTTGGAGGAGGGATGGACTTTGACTCAGACAAAGCATACAGGTGATACAGAGATGTTGCTGCGTCTCCCCAGCTGCTTCACTATATTAGCTTTATCCTCCCAGTGCAGCCGATATCTTGTGTAAAAAAGCAGATCTTATCTGAATGAATCCAATAGAGATGAGTCAGTCCAACTTACACAATAGGATGATGAGAAGTTTTTAGAATTAATAAACTGGGACAATATTATTAATGAGTTATATTTTGTATATAAAATGTGCATTTGTTCTATATCTGTCACCATGCAGTTTATTTTTGCACCACCAGATGGCGCCAACGCATCACCCACAATGATTATTTAGTGAGAGACTTATTGCTATATGACATTTTTATTTCTTTCCATTTTACTAAATGTAGCTACTCAGTCATTTAATCACTCAGTAATTAGCCAGTTACTCAGTAGTCATCATGACTACTCAAAATTTGTTGCTGACCACGGTGCCAATGACAAACTGTCCAGTCATCTCTGACAAGTAAAACATTAGGAGGGTGAAACTGTTGTATTTGGAAGCGGCAGTAGTTCTAGTAATAGTAACTAGTAGCACTAGTATCTGTGAGTTTTACAAGTGACCGCTTTGACGTTCAAATAAAATGTAACAGCACACTAGAGAATGGAAATTAAAACTACAGAAAGTTGTGCTACAGTCCAACATTGTCATGGCTCATACACAGGGCAGCAGTGATGAAGAATATTTAAAAAAAAAAATAAAATAAAATAATAATCATGTTTTTAAATGGCTACCTATAGCAAAGTGAAATTAAAAATGGGATTTGCATCTGTACTGGGATATGAAGACATGGTGTAGAGCCCTGTCCAGGCTCTAATGGCCTTTCTTCTTCCTTGCAGAGATGTAGCTCAGATCAGTACATGTGATGACGGCTGTTTGGCTCTTGCCGACCTGCTGGGATGGAAGGTAAGTTACACAATCGTCTGTAGGCAGTAGAAGTGTATATAATGTTGTACTTCTTGTCTAAGCACAGTCTGTTTATCACAGAACAATCACACATGATTCTAGGGTAAAAATAGCCTTGGACCATAGTGCAATTAGTACTGTAATCCAGTCTGGAGATAATTAAGCCAATGTATTATCACCGTTTTCCTCACAGGGGTTATTAAAGTTTAACACAGTCTCATCAGCTAGAGCAGAAGCAAAAAAAGTGTGTGCTTTCGAAATGTCAGGGTAGACTATTCATTATTTTCCTGTGTGATGTTGTGGTTTCAAGCCCACACTGTGTAAGGACTTCACAATTTACACAAAGCACAAGCTGCTTTTGACTCTCGTTTTCTTCTGCATCACCAGGATGTCCGCAGTCCATCCTCTGTGTCTCTATGTATTACTCGTGTTAAATAACTTTGTTTTGTTTTTTTTGTCACTTCTCTCCAGGCGGAGCTGGAGGAATTGGTGAAGCAGGAGCACACCAGGATTGACAGTCAAGACAAAAAAGAGAGGTCCTGTGAGAAGAAGGAAGCCGCAGCCAAGGCGAGCTCTGCATCAGTGGCACCAGAACCTAAAGAGGAAGAATAAATAATTAAAATGCCCCTTTTTTTATAAAAGCTACTGTAGTGATGTCACAGTTTGGAGTTAGCGCTTAAAGGTAAAATACGATACTACAGTTTCTGTTTGAAAGTGAGCTTTAACAGGGTCTGTCACACTCTGTTTTAATCTGCGGACATTTGATTCCTCTGAACAACCTCGCATGACATCTGACATCCCTGTAGTTTACGCTTTTGTTTATAACAGTAATTTGCACTTTACCTACATTAATATACTTTCCTTTTTCTTTTCATTTTTTTTTGGCATTAGCGAACATCTGTCTCACATGTATATTTGTTTCTGAGGCAGTTGACTCTATGCATTTTACTGCGATAGACAGTGGCATTGTTGCAATATATCTACATTTGGTAAGTAGGTGGTTAATATCTCCAAAACCTCAGGCAGTGTGATAATGACTTTACACTGCATAAAAGCTGAAATAATGTCTCCAAACCAACTACTGACCACTTCTGATGTAGTGATTTGAGCCGAGCCTTTGATTTTTAGTTCACGCTTCCTCAAAAGACAACAAGGCTATTGTGTATTTAATCTGTCATCTTTTTCCCGCAAGCCAAAAGTGACTTCGTATACATTACATTCAGAAAGTTTTCAGACCCCTTCACTTTTTCCATTTTGTTATATTGCAGCTAAAATCATTTACATTTATTTTTTCCCCCATCGATCTACACTAACATTTTTTGCCAACTTATTAAAAAGGACGTGGACATACAGTAAGTATTCAGACCCTTTCCTCAGCCTCAAGTCTTCTTTGGTACAATGTGACAAGCTTTACACACCTGGATTTGGAGAGTCTCTGCAATTCTTCTCTGCGGATCCTCTCAAGCTCTGTCAGGTCGGATGGGGATCATCAGTGGACTGCAATATTGTTCCTCACAGTCTGAGAGCCCTTTTAGTGCTTTTTTTTTTTTTTGCAAACTTGAAAACAACTTTCATGTGTCTTTCACTGAGGAGAGGCTTCCCCTCTGCCATAAAGCCCAGATCAGTGGCGTGCTGCAGGGATGGTTGTCCTACTGGAAGCTTCTCCCATCGCTACACAGGATCTCTGGAGCTCAGCCAGAGTGACCATCAGCAGGATCTTTTATAGCTTCCCCCAGATCTGGACCTTTACACAATCCTGCCTTTGAGCTCTGCAGGCAGTTCCTTCCACCTCATGGCTTGGCTTATGCTTTGTCATTATGGTGTATTGAGTGTATGATTTTCAAGTCTGCAACGTGACAAAATGTGAAAAAAGGGAAGGGGTCTGAACACTTTCTGAAGGCTTTGTAAGTATCTTATGTCAAAAAAAGAACTTCCTGAAAAATGAACTGAGGTAACTATAAATATGACAACAGGTTAACTGGTTATATGGAACTTTAAAAATGTTTTTAACTAACAGTGTTTTTCATCTTAACCCTCTGCTCCTGTTTGAACCAATATCTGTGATTTCTTTTAATGTTTATGGAACAAAAGATGTTCTCTTAATATTATGGAACTGCAAACTGTACATGATGCACAAAATATAATCATAACTCTTGTCAGGACCTCAGATGGTCCTTAGTTGATAGTTAGATAGTTGGATAGCTAAAGAAAATTAAACAAACATGGAGCTCTAAAATAGTTTGAAACTCTATCTTTTTATTTTATTTTTTTATTAAATTACAAACTAAACTAGTTTGGGATAGCTGTAAGAGCATGAATTGTTGCATTATGAAATAAAAATAAAGGGATGGACACAATAACATGAACATCTGTACAATATTATGGAAGCCAATACAAAAACCCCACAATAAAACTTTGTAAAGTTGATAATGTTCACTTTTGTTGAGACTGGATGAAAGAGGAGTTGATTCAACTATGAGGTCATTTTTTTAAGACTTTGATTAATTTAATTAGGCTTTACAGAAAGTCATAGGACACTGGTTATAATAATCTATGCTGACATTGCACAACCACAAACAGCCATATATTGTTGTACACATCTACTTTATAAACTTAGCTTGACATTAAATTAAATAAGCATCTATAAAAGTTGATGAAAAAAACAACAACATGCAAACAGCGTAACAACTGTCGACACATTTTGATTCACACGTTAATTAATTCTGGCTAATTGCATTTCTCCAACTAATCCCACTGAACCAGAAAATAAAAAAACAGCAGGACCACATTAGTAAGAAGCTCATTGAGAAAATGTAGGTTTTTGGGGCCTTTAAAGATTTATGTAGCATTTACGGGGTTGCGGTCTTCAATATATCGCTGACATCATAATTAATTTCACACTTGCAGTACGTTCACAATGGAAAAGATGAGTGATTTTGCCAAAATATGGTGGGGATGTGAAATTCCACCAGATGTTTAGCTGCAGTGGCATCCGTCATGCTCAGAGTCGGATTGGTCATTTTAAAGGTGCTATAGATGTACGTCTTTGCTATTGCTAAGTAGCATTAACAACTGTTTACGTAATAGTCTAGAAGAAACATTGCGAGTTCAAACTTTATTCTCTACTTGCCAAGAGCCGTCTCCAGCAGTGGAAAGCAATGCTGATGTTGACGCTTGTTTCGCTTCTATTTCTGTCACTTTTTCTATTGAAGTTAATATGCTAACCAACTAGCCCAGTCAGCCCGCGTCCGTGTAGCATCCTGTTTGTCGCTCAGAAGGCGTATTGTAACTTGAAAGACACCACGTTTAGTGACAGAGTAAACATACATCTAGCTCCTTTAATGCCACTCTTATTGTGTATCTTTCCCTTTTAACCAGGCTTAGTGTACTTTATAACGTGCAAACATAAAATATAGTTATGTTAGAAGTGACCTTTTCACAATGTGGTTAGCGCAGAGGCCAGTCATGTTTTTACATGTTTTCCAGACTTTACATTATCTTTAATGTCCGTATAATCTTTTACATAAACAATATTTATGTTTATCTCAATCCAGTTTTGTCTTAATGAGATTGTTGCATCAGATGTAATTAACTAGAGTATAAACAAGACTAAGAGTCTACAGCCATGCTAGCAGCTCTGTAGCCTACTTATGCAGTGCAGTACTTTGAGCTAAATGCTAATGCTAGCTGTTTCACATGCAGTTGAAGTTAACAGGTATGTTCACCATGTTCACCTGCGAGTTAGCACGTTACAAATCGCTAAATAGCACTAAACACAAAGAATAACTGATGACGATAGGATATTCGTTAGTTTAGCAACTACGTCACCATAAACCGAGGTACTGGATAAGTTAAAAATTAGATTTTGATGGTGACAACCCGCCTAGCCTTTCACTGAAAAACATAATCAGCTACTGTCTTGCAAAATGACCAAACTAAAAACAACAGAGATCAAGGCCTGTGATCACAACTTTCAGCTCACTTTTCTTTTAATTCATTGTCACTCGACAAAAGTGATCATTCTGTATCTGCAGGCTAACACACCTGAGGTTGTTGGTTGTATCTGTTCTGGCTTTCTTGTTGCCAGCTCAATTGGTTCCTCCATTGTACAGATCATGGTGTTGGTAGAAAATGGTTTGAACACAAATTGTGGCAGCGCTGCACGGAAATGTCGGCCGGTTAACAACACCTCTATCTGTGGTTTCCTTCAAGACTTTTGGACAGTCAGCTAACTAAACTGCATGTGAGATAAATCACACATCAAGACCCCACGCAGTCAAGAAATACTGAAAGCTCAGTTTAAGTATCTATATATTTCTCCCACAGCTGCAAGATAAAATCTAACACTTAAGAACACAGATCATCTCAGAGCTTGTGGTGAACCATTTTGAGGAGGACCACCGTCTGTTCTAAACTTTGAAGGTTTTTATCGCTCATGGCGTCTGAGCAGAAGACAGACGGTGTTGTGGAGAGAAAAATACAGCCAGATGTAGGTTTTTAGAGAAAGAGTCTTTTCAATGTTCACACTGTGCACAGACCTGGGTTAACCACATGCAGAGTTATGGGGAGGGGAGGGTGATGAAGGTGCAGCCATCTTCACATGAAAACTGAAAGTACATTAAATGCCATCATGGGCAGGATGCAGAAGAAGGCAAACGTGGCAGATGTATAACAGTTACCTGACTTTTGAAATACAAAATATTTCTGCGCATTACACCAGGAAGCTTCTTGAGGATCTGTGTCTGAGGAGCATGTCTGCTTCCTATTTTAGCAGCATTGGTATTTTGAACTCTTAAGCAACATCTGTGAAGTGTGTAGAAAGGAAGAGCTCAAAACAGAAGATTGCAACATGTGGAGAAATTTGCTAATAGTGTAGAGAAGAGAGGGCACGTGAACTAACTGAACCAGCCTGACACATGTAAGTATTAACCATTTTCAAACATATTTTTCTAAGAATTCTACAATTTCTTTGTCTGATTATTGAAAATCTAATATGAAACATTATTTATTCTACACTGTTGTCAGCTCTCAATATGTGATTTACCCACTGATCCGTTGTTTATGTGCATGCACAGTTATACATGCACATAAACGTGTCCAAATGCTTGTGTCCAGGGCAGTTCACAGTCAAGTTAATGGGACGACAGCCATCCCGTGGAGGAGCAGCAGGAAGAAGCTGTCGCTGCTGGAGCAGCTGAAGGGCTGTCAGCAGGCCTGGTGCCCTGGGGCTCCCTGGGATAGAGAAGGGGCTCACGCTGCTATCAGAGGAACACCTGCTGGGGTGAGTTGTCCTCTTCGATACAAAAATCAATTTGGATGTTACGTAACATCTGAAACTGCTTCATTTATTTTAGACAAATTCTTGAACTAGGTCTTTTCACGCAAGTAAATTCTTGACTTTTCCAATATTTAAAAAAAAAAAAAAAAAAAGGCCTTTAAGCTTAGAAGTCTTTGAGATAAATTTACTAGTGAGTGGATTATAGATCTTGAGCTCCAATGTGTTTGTTTTCACACACGTGGACATTTGGTCGAGTGCAAAGACTGAATTATTCTCCTTTTTGCCAAAATCGTAAGCGTCCATGCAGGTTATATTTTACCAAAATGAAATGAAGTCGCAGATTTTTGATTTTGCCTGAAATATACAGTGTTATTATGACAAAAATCCCACAACTAGACCATCACCTAAAATTTAATGGAATAGTGGTCACAGTCTGTTTGTGAAAGTATATATTTCCTTTTAACTCTGTGTTTCTCATTTTTAAAAAGTATTTCTATTTTTTTGTCTCCATTTGTCATCATCAGTCTCTCTACTTTCCTCATCTCCCTGCATGTGCCTTCCCTGATCCTCTCTTTTGCTTCCTCTCGCTCTTTCCTTCATTTGTGAGTAATCCAAGTGACATCATCCTGTCAGCTCTTGGTTAGTTTGCTACTAAAGTTTTCCTAAACTAAGTAACTTTGAGTTTGCAAATCAAACTTACTGCAGGGAAGCCTGTAAGCTTCACTTAAATTTTCTGTAACAACAGAAGTTTTCTTAGCTACCCTGGAAACGGACATGCACGTCTCTCTGACAGTTGCAGTAGTTCCTTTTTTTGTGTAACATCTGATAGGGCAACAAACAGCAGTTTTGGGGCTCAATGCAGAAGTAAGGCAGTTGCATTTGAGGGAAATGACCTTACAAAATGGATATTTCTGCTGCATGGAGAGAAAATTAGTAGAACAAATATGCATTTAAGGAAGGTGACATTTGTTTTTTTTTGGAAGAGTGACATGCAAATAATAACCCAGAAATGAAAACCTCTTAACTGGCAGCAATAAGTCACTGACACGTGAGTATTTCGAACATCCGAGCGTTTGTTTTTCTTTTTGCACATGAACTCTCAGTGGAAAGCTAAGACTTTTATAAATTAATATACAACAGAGCGCTAATGTGAAACTCTGTACGTCATGGAATTTGTATTCTGACTAGTTCTGTTGATTCAAATGTTGGAAGTTGATTCGTTTATCTCTGCTTGACTGGTTCCATGAATGACTAATGGCTGCCGTTACGAATTGACACAGAAATATTTATTCATATAACATCTGCGTGTCTGTATGTTCAAAGTTTGGTGACCTGCAGTAAACTCTATTTTTGTGCACACTGAGCATGAAAGCCACTTCCTCTGTGCGTGTATAAATATGTGTGCTGGTGCGTGAGAGGAACTCTGAATTCAGTTGTAGAGCCGTTAGTTCGCTGTACCTGTGATTGCATGTGCATTGTTTTACCCAAGTAATTGTGTCTCAACAGACTCTTTGTTCTGTTTTAGTAACTGTCTCCAAAAAAAGGCATTGAAACCTATTTTGTACAGTCTCAGTTTCTCAACATCTATGCAGACAAAGCGAAGTATTACTGGACTGATATGACATCTTTGGCTGTTAAAATTAATTTCTATTTTATGAATCTCTTATGCACAATAAAAAAATTATAATATGTAATAAATACATATATCAGTGTAAAAACAGCTTCTGAAGGTTTTCAGACTGCTTACCTTTTAAAAAATGTTAAGCAACAACAATTACGAAGAGTTCAGAAACTCTGCTACTCTGCTTCATCAGGACTGTGTGAGTGTGTTTTGCTCAGATTTCATTGGCAGTGACCTGGTAGCATAAGCGAACTAGTTACTGACTGTAACCTGACTCTGATTCCAATGTTGCTTGGCACATGGAAACACTTGACACCACCTTTTTCCAACTGAACTCTGCCTGCCCTTTGATCCAGTGAAAACGTCACAGACAAAACAAAAACCACGGAAATCTTTAGTGTGAAATATTTAGATTGTTCTAACTTTGTAACATTCAGAGACAGTTTAGCAAAACATGCAAGTACTCTGTTTACCATGTTCACCATCTTAGTTTAGCATGTTAGCATGCTAACATTGGCTAATTAGCGCTAAACACAAAGTACAGCTTAGGATGATGGAATTGGTTTTGTAGGCACTTGGTCATGAACTAAATTACTGGACAAATTAAAATGTTTATCACTAAAAAGTTGGTGCTTCAAACCATCCCATGATCAACTCTGACAGTGGGGATGCTTTTCAGTAATGTTAAACATTGCTGAGATGAACCATGGAGAAAGTCTTCTCCAGGTGTTACACAACCAAATAAGGCACTTAAACTCTTCTGAAGAGACTTGAAGATTATATTTACACAGCTTTTACAGCTGCTCTCCATCCAATCCGACAGAGTTCGAGAGCATCTGTACAGAAGTCTGGAAGAAACTGATCAAATCTTAAACAGCAAAGTTCATTCTTGGCCTTGGACATCGTAAACAAAAACAATCCCAACTCACCCTCCGCCTACTAGCAAGCTTTCTCCATACCTTTCAATTGTATCACACATGTTTCATAAGAAGCTTGAACTGTGATGATGATGATGATTTTCCTGCTGTGAGAAGTTCAAAAGGACTTAGTATTTTATTCTATTTTAAACACATCTGGAAAAGAAACAGCTAGTTGAGAGGCCCTGCCACATTCCAGGTCCACACTCAAATAGTATTAGCCACACAGTCATATCAGCCCTTTGAGTGAAAAACCCTTTACTCTTGGAAAATTACTGTTTACGTGACTTCACATCAACTTGTCATCGTGACTAATTTTCAAGATCAAATCAATTTAATCTTGTTTTTTTTTTCCACACTATTTTATTTTTTTTATTATTATCTGTATGTCCATCCACTTATTTCTCGTTACTCACTGCTCCTCCTCTTGCAGTTTTGTCACCATGTAGCCCGCCACATTTAAGAGAAAACATCTACCTTCTGAACAGGCTTCCGTAACACTTGAAATGAGTCATCGTGTGTGTGTGTGTGTGTGTGTGTGTGTGTCCCTCCAGAGTTTCCTGGTTCTGCGGGACTCTGTGACGTCTCAGCCCAGCCTGCTGTGTGTGTCTGCTGGAGGAGAGAATGGAGCTGTTCTTGATTATAATATCGGAAACAAAGGCACAGGTATGGACCAACTGTATGCAAAAACATAGTTATTTCTGTGTGTGTGTGTGTGTGTGTGTGTGTGTGTGTATGTATTTGCATGCTCTAGTCTGTAAGTTCCTTATTTGTCACTTGAAGTGCTTATTTCACGACTCATTACTTCTGCTAAAACTGGACTAACTGTGACTAAACTGATAAACCGTGGCAGTAGCCTGCAGTGCACCTGCAGAACAAACCAGGGAAAGTCGTTACAGGTGAGGAGCAGGAAATGCTCTCACACACCCTCTAGAGCACCCACAAACTGCAAATTCTGGTTCCTGAACCGGTTAACTTCCTTTACCGGCCAATTAGATCCATGTCCAACCGTGTTACATTTACTACACTGCACACTAATGTGATATATCTAAAAATCATAGGCTGAAGGAAAACGACCTGCAGCAACTCTGCTCAGCATTAGAAAATAATGGACCTCATGGCTACTGATGCTGGTGTGATAAAAACTGATGAGCCTGTCCCACTTCTTCTTTAGAAGTCGCCTCTTAGTGCTTCAAGTTTCCAGGAATGTAGATTTTCTTCTAAGCATTTCAGAATTAGACTAATGCTGCCCACGCTCTCTGTTTCTCTCTTAGTGTTCCAGTTGAATGAGTCTCGTCTTTCCTTCTCTGACTTGGCTCAGCTTGTGTTCTTCTACTCTCTGACCAGGTAAGAACCTGATGTTATCTTTTTATATTTGTTGTGTTTTTAATCTTCCACTTAAACTCTAGGCTTCTCTCTGGAGCTCTAGTAAAAACAGGATGCTGAGCCAATCAGACGAGGAGGCTCATAGCATCTCTTCTGAATGGCTCACTGTGTTCTGAGTGATTGGATTAAAAAATAGCAGATTTCAGGTAAAACACTCAGAGCTGACAGTGACTGCCTTGTTGTGATACCACAAAGTTACAGTCCTGACGTCTCGATTTAAGGCTCAGTTTCTGAATACAGGCCGAGTGCATTTCTCTGTGGACTGAGCGCTTTGATACTTTAACAGTATTAATAAAGAACCTAGACCTGATCTATAATCAGAAAAGACATGGAAATCTCACATTATACAATACGGGACCTTTAAAAAATTTAGTTTTGAATTCATTTGAAAATGTAATCAGCAGTTGGTTCAATCTCAAGGTCTATGCAAATCTCATGAATCTGTTTAACAAATGTATCTTATCTCTGTCGTTTCTTCTTCTGTGTCAGGGATGTGTTAGCCGTTTGTCTGTCAATCCCTCGCTGGATCTACAGCGTAACCGACAAGAACAAAGAACGTCTGTCTCAACTTGAACCCGGTGAGTTATTTAGTATCTGCGTTTATTTGTGTCACATCCTCTCCAAGTAGAAGTATCTCAAAAAAATGCAAAGAGAGAAGTATTTTTGAATCAGTAAACATTTTTTTTAATTTTACTGTTTCGTTTGCTTCCAGTTAACTAATGATAAATAAGCAGTTCTTTGAAACATGTGCTGATTGGCTTGTTTTACACCTCTCTGATTCAGACACTTGGCTCTGCTCACCGCCTGAGCAGCAGACTGATGAAATGACCAACAGGGAGCCAAGCAACGTCATGTGCTCCATACAGGTATGCACTCTCTGTGTGTGTGTGTGTGTGTGTGTGTGTGTGTGTGTGTGTGTGAGAGAGAGAGAGAGAAAGTAAAGAGGATGGTAATAGTATGTGCTTAAGAGCAAAACCGCTCATTTCCTTCTAAATGAGGCAATGTGTCTCAACACCTTAAAGCTGCATGAATCAATATTTTTATAGCGCACACCATTGTCATCAGTGTTGTTTGCAGACACAGCAGGCAACTGTGCTCAGGGAAAATAAACCCAGTTTACACCAGCTGGTGAGCAGCTAAAGAGTCATACTGCTAATGCTAATATCTGCTGGATGTGTAAATAAGCAACTGTTTTCTAACACATTCGCCACCTTTATAAGATGGTAATATGACACAAGACGAGCTAAGACAGTGGGGAAATTTGCTGTGCTACAGCAGCAAAGTGGACAGTAAAAAGAAAGGAAAACTGCAAAATGTCAATATCAAATACTTAAAAACATGATAAATAATAGATAATAATTTTATATGTACAATCCATCTATCCATACTGCCGTCGTGGTGGCAGCAGGCTAAGCCGGAGGGTCCAGACATCCCTCTCTCCAGCAACGCTCTCCAGCTCCCCCTGGGGATCCTGGGGTGTTGCTAGCTCATATGTACAATTAGATATTTAAATATAACAACAATAGCAGCAGATAAGTGATATTGCACAGATGGTGTGTGTGTGTCGCTTATTGAACATGGTGAATTGTAAGTCTTCGGTGCATGTGGACATATGGTATATGTTGTGTTCACACCATTAGTCAATTAATACCTCTTTGAAGCAGAGGTTAGCGATGACTTAAAGCTTCTTTCACACCTCAGCTGTGGTGTTCAGTGTGTCACACCATTCTTTTTTCTTCACTGTTTGTGTACGTGTGTGTGTACGTGTGTGTGTGTGTGTGTTTCCTTAGCTAACTTCCACCAACGGGGCCCTGTGTATCATAAATCCCCTCTACCTTCGTGAACACGGAGATGATTGGCTGACGCACAGGGCGAGTACTACACCGTGCTCCACGCAGCCTTCGAGTTACAGGCGAGAGCGACGCCTCAGCACCACTCGAACGTGGACGGGGGCAGGGTTACAAAGTAAACGGGCCATCTCATTGGACCAGGAGCCCTCTGCTGCCTTTATGGAGAGTTCTGGTAAAGACTTTTGTGGATTCAGTATTTATTGAGAAATTTGCTGCAGCCACTTTAGAGGGCCACGTCACTCAAATGTCAAAAAACATATTCCCTGAAGTGATGTTTGACTGTGCAGTTTTGGTTTTACTTTCCAACATGACCTCCATATACACAGGTTATGAGCTACACAGCATTTAAAAATAATAAAGAAAACTCAACAGCAATTTGTTTATGTAAAAGTTAACAAGAACAATCAGCTGTGATGATTTTTAAGGAATTGCTTGAGAAATGCTCTTATTAGCTTTCTTTCTGAGAATTAGATGAGAACATTGGAACACACACATTTCTGTCTGTGGAATCAATTAGCTCAGCTTAGCACAAAGACTGGAGGCAGGGGAAAGAGCTAACCTGGCTCTGTCCAAAGTTAAAAAATCTGCACCTCTAAAGATCACTGATTAACAAGTTTATCGCATTTTTTTTAATCACTTCAAAAATGAATGAAAAAGAAAACAACACATTGTGGTTTGGGGATGTTAGGTTTCCACAAAACTACAACATGACATTTTTACATTTTTGTGTGTCTGCAGATTTTTTACAGACAAGATATAATGTGTGGCCTTGTCTTTCATCAGCTGTTTCTCATTCTCTATAATGTATAAAGTGCAAGGTGCCTTTTCATAATCCATGTCTCCTTGTCCAGGTCTAACCAGAGCTAGGTCAGCCGATTCACCACATTGCCCCCCGGCCCCGTCAACGCCTGTGGCCCCAGCAGGAGTGGTCCTCAGGAGGCCCAGTCAAGATTCTGCCAGCAGGCCTCCGCACAGAGCAAGTACGGGGAGCCTGCAGCCATCTCCTCCCTCCACCCCCGGAAGTTTAAATTGCGCAGCGTCCGAGCTGCAGTGCCATGGCAGCCCCGTTCCTCAGTCTCCTCACAGGGTGTCCTGGATTGAAGACGGAGTCTGGCTACCGCCACCCAGACCCTCCTCCTTGCTCCAGCCCCCGTCTCTCGAGCTTGACTCGCTGTCAATCAGCAGCATAGAGGAAGAGCAGGACTTCCAAATGCCAAGCCCCACACCCCACCACCCGTCAGCACACCGCCTGGCTGACAAGGTCATACATCGGCTCTCGGCGGTGGGCCAGGCGCTCGGCGGGCTGGTAAGTCAGAAGAAAAGACTGACCAATCGTGTGCAAGAGCTGAGCGAGCGGAGAGGTGGTGCGTTCGCAGAGGCTGTGAAAGGATTCGTGGAGATGACGCTGAAGAGGGGGGCTGATCCCGACGGGGTCACAGGGTCAGAGTTCTTACAGGAAGTGAGGTCAACACTTACATCACTGAGGGAGATACTGTGGGACCTTCCAGAAATCCAGGCGTTGTTGGACAGCATTACAGATCTAAGTGACCCAGCGATAGGTGAGTGAGTTGACAGTGAAGTTTGTCAATAGACCGCTAAAAATGTACATTTCATCAGTGTTCAGAGCCTCCGACTCTTCCTCACATACCTTCTGACCCCCCTGTAGACTCGTTGGTGGAGCTCTCCCTCCACAAGGTGGCTCTGAAGCCCGTCTCTGCCCACCTCTACTCCTGCATCCGCACCTCCCGGACAAATGATGGCTGCTTCGAGCGCCTCCGGAGCAACCTGCGTGTGCTGGAGCAGAATGGGGTGGAGGAGCTGGGCGGGTCAGCGGGAGTTGGAATTCCCGACAGTGTCAGCCTGGAGCGGATCCAGCAGAGGTGGACTGCAATGAATGACGCCTACTCCCCGAACAAGAAGGTGCAGATCCTGCTCAAAGTCTGCAAGAGCATCTATCACAGCATGACTGCTAATGCTAGCTCAGGTAAACTGGTGTTCTTATGATTATTACTTCTCTAGCTCTAGCTATGTCTGGACTGGCACCTTGTTTGTTGATTAAATCCTCTTTAAATTCACATCCTCCTGCAGGTACAGTATTTGGAGCAGATGATTTTCTGCCCTGTCTGACATGGGTGCTGCTCCGTAGCGATGTTGTGACCTTACAGCAAGACACAGACTACATGATGGAGCTTCTGGACCCCACACAGCTACAGGGAGAGGGTAAGGCAGACACGATCACCGTTTCATGCTCAGAGAGTCCGCTGTGGTGGACAGGTTGGCCAATTTGTAAGTTTCCATGGTTCTTGGAGCCGCTCACATGAACTCAGACTAACTTCAAATTTAGCCTAGTTATAACTGAAGTGTTTGTGGGGTAGAAATTTACACATCACTAAATTAGAACAGGTTGCACCACACAAACTAGTTCTCATGTAGTTTGTACTAAATATTTAAATCCAGGTGTAACTGTTGTATAGATAAAATCCCTCCTTTGTTCATTCATTACTCTTTAGACAATGGACACTCAATAGTTTATTCAATAGTGAGCAGTAAATAATAACAATGCTACTAATTCCAAAACACACATATTTCTCTATTTATGCATATGCTTATACTGCCTAAGTTTTAAAACAACTAAACTTAGTGATGGACACAAATAGCTGGTGCATGTAGGTGTAGGTTTGACTCATTTAGTAGATGGTTTCCTACAAATTCGACTGTCTCTCTTTGTTCATTCCCCACAACAACAGGTGGCTACTACCTAACAACTCTATACGCCGCTCTCTACTACATCAGCAGTTTCCGTCCACGGCTTGCAGCCCGTCAGCTCAGCGTGGAAGCCCAACACTCTCTTAACCAATGGCATCGCAGGCGCACACTGCACTGCAACCAGTCTCGTCGCAGCGTGCATCGACGGACCATTCGCAGGCAGATCTGTCGGGTGCAGAACTCCGAGACAGAGACTAAGAGTAAAGAGGAAAGTGGAAGAGAAAATGCTGCTGATGAGTCGCAGCTGCAGACGGAGAGCAGCGCAGAGGCTCTGCAGCCACTGAGAGAGGAGACAGGGAGAGGACAAGGAGACGAGGACCAATCACAGACATCTACTCCAGTATTAGACTGTCACCAGCAAGAGGTAATACAGGAAGACAGACAGGAAGACAGACAGACTCAATGTAGAGCAGAAGAAGAGGACCGAAGAGAATTGCAATGAATAGGGGAGGAAATGGTCTGAGATGAAAAACATGTCCTGTCCTGCTCAAACTCCTCTTGTAAAGAGGTCAAAGAGAGCTTTTGATTAGTGTTACTAACAAACTGCTGTCAGTAAATTACTCCTGTCGCCTAATTCAGGGTTTGCCAAGCTGGGAGTTCATAAATCTAAAGATAAATCTGAAGAGTCAGAAGACGGGTCAAAAGAGAGCGATATTTCTCTCATGACCTTTCACAAATTTTAGCTGTTTTCTTACAAAATACTGAACACTTTTATTTACCTCAGGGTCTAAAACCTTCAAATTAAACATTCAGGGAAGCAGAACTCACTAAACTGGCCTAAACTAATCCAAATTTAATGTCATAGTTGTATTGTAAAGAAGAGAATTGTTTACACAAAAATTTAAAATTTTTTAAATTAAAAATTTAATTTAATTTAAGCTGATACTTGAGTTTTTTATATCTAATAACTGATTTCAGCTCGTTATAATCTGCTAGTCAGCAGCAATTAATCCACATTTTCCTCAGGAGTTTTATCACACACAGTTATTATTTCATTCATAAATTTGCTAAGGTGCCACATAAATTGGAATTGTTTTGTGTGCTGTTTAATTTAAATTAATGTCATTGTAATGTATAAATATATTAATATAAAAATGATCATTTGCAAAGAGAGAAAAGTAATAAAATGAAACATCTGTTTTTGTTGTACATCTTGTTCCCGCTCTCTCTAACACCATTTCCAGCAGCTGTTTTCAGCTCGATAGCGCTGATAAACCGCAGTCTGTGCTTCTCATATATTATTACAGAGAGTAATTTAGAGATCAAAAATTCTAAATCAATTAAAGCAACTTTAACTCTTCTTCCACAGTTCAAGATTGAAAATATTGCTGATGAAATATAAAAACAAAAGTGCTCACAACAGCTTTACAAAGACATACTGTGTATCCCCATTTCAGCCTCTCAAATAATCCCCTAATACAAATGTGCGTCTTTGGACCACAAGGGGGCAGCATTAAACCTCCTGTGAGACTTAACATTTTTATCCTCTTTGAATGATTTACAGTTTGCAGAATGTAAACAGGTTTGATTATTAATTGATGGAATAAGGTAAGACAGAATCAATACTGGGGAAGATATTAAACAGAGAAAAAAATCATATATTACCCTTATTACTAAAAGCACTAAAGAGCTTGAACGCTGCCTTGAACAGAGAGATGAAATTGAAGCGGTCACAGTGTTGCAGTGGAAACATAAGGTTAAAGCCCCAGCAGCATTATTACATGGAGGCGATACAGATGAAACTCTGTAAAAAGTTAAAAATGACAGATGAAAAGGAATTTACAAGACTTGAACAGTCACTTAGAATTGCTTCAAATCAGCACTGAAGAAATGTTGACAGCTGAACTGTAAAACATTAAAGGAGGGGACGCTGCTAGATGTAAAATCTTTAAAGGTGTTGCAGTGTTGGATGAGGCAAGTAGCTGAAGTCGAAACACCTACTTTGAATGAGTTGAATGGCATGTTGATTATTTTACTTCCTTCTCCCCTTTAATATTTCAACTGCACATTTCAGCTTCTACTTCCACAACAGTTCACATTTTAACTGTTATTGCTTGATTTTCTCTCGTGTGTGAAAAATGCTTTATAAATAAAGTTTGCATGGACAGAAGATAAAACAGCAGTTGAATATTAAATTAAATAATAAGCGCTTAAAGTAGTTGAAGTGGCAGTTAAAGTTTAAGCAGTGATAGTAGAGTCAGCAGTTCACATTGAAGCACTTGTAGAACTAAACTCTTGGGTTAGCTTAGCTTAGCTTAGCTTAGCTTAGGTTGACGGATGGAAGTGGATGAAGTTTGTACAAAAAAAATGAAAGGTTGAGATTAAAGCAGAAAAATGAAGCAGATGAAGTGTTAATAGGAAATGAAGTGGCGACATCTTGCCCTTTCATTAGTTTTACTTGATTACAACTTCCTTTTTTTCTTGTAATTTCCAGGACATTCTTTCTATCATATCGATTTTTATTCATCGATTGTGGTGATTTTTTTTTTAATGATTACTATGTAATTAACTGTCTGTAAATTCAAACATTACCCGAATAGTTAATGAATGCACATACATTGAGCATGTACACATGTAAATAGTTATACAGGGGGCCTCTTATGTAAATGTACACACAGAGCTTCATGTACACACACATATGGAAACGTCTCATCGCTGCATTCTAAATGACCGAGCCAATCAAATTTGCCTAATGAGACATCTGGCATTCTGCCTGCATGTGGATGTCAAGCCCAGAAACAGCTGGGTCTTCACACACACACACACACACACACACACACACACACACACATATTAAGACATACACACACAAACACATTCCCTTTTTCCTCTCACACTTTATCAGTGCTGTCAGATCTGCTGTAAGACTGTGAAAGATACACAGTGCTATACGCTGGTTCACACATTTATTGGGCGCACGCACACACACACACACACTAACACACACACAGCAAAAATTTAGGAAGTGTTAAGGAAGGAGTTGTGGTCCAGACTATACTGGCCAGTGAACAGTGTCACCCACTCTCTCTCCCACACACAGTTCCTTCACACATGTGATATATTATGCATACATGAGTGTGTGTAACGCTCTCACCACGGCCATAAATTAGATATATGGCGGTGGTGGCGGCAGGGGGGGTGGGG
>NW_019524817.1:0-31598 GCF_002814215.2 Seriola lalandi dorsalis | reverse complement strand
GGGGGGGGGTTGCTCACATATACAAACACTTAAACATATACTGTATAGAAGGAGGAATAGGGAACAAAGAGCCACCTGCAGCACAAACAAACAGTATATACAGTATTTCTTCACTGTTGAAGAAATCCTCTAAACATTTACAACAACTATCAGTCTGCAATCTGATTAAAAATAATAATATTCAGATTCTGGTGAAACAAAAACTCTGAAAAACTATGTAAAACACTAGAAAAATACATTTTTTGCTTAATGACCGTTGGTGTGCATCTGCAGTAATATATCTAAGTACATTTACTCAAGAAACCTTAGTGCACATTTGAGGTACTTCACTTCTTTGTGTGTCTACTGCATCACCATTCATTGTTAAATATTATACTTTTTACTCCACTACATTGAACAGGCATCACTAGAGCAGGAAGAAAGTGTTGCACAATCTGAATATGTCTTTTTCTTTTATTCAGACAGACGATGTTTGGGCTGAAGTATGTACTTTAGTTAGGAGGTACATTCATTTCTTATGAACAAGCTGCTGAAAACACTTTGAGGATTACTATGAGTACAATATATTATTTTTTAGTATTTCAACTAGAGATGAAAAAACAGTCAATATTTCAGCTCTCAGGCCAAAAATGTAGAATTTAAGAGTCAGTGAAATACAAAACAACTCAGAAATGGCCGACTAATAATATAATAATGCAGAATTTGGATTAGCATTAGCATTAAAATGGCACAAGGGGGGACCCCTGTAATGCTATAAATGTATTAAAAGCTTTAGTCCATGTATATACAAATAGAAAATCATAGTAATATTCAGTAGTAAAAGATTTTTTTATTAGACTACTGTTTTAAAAATGATCATACACTCACATTGTGCTTAAATTGCAGCAGAGATGCTCAGCACAGCTTCACTTTGAGCTCAGTATTCGTCTTAAGTCGGTTTGGATGAAATACAGAGTCTGGCTGCGTCTTTACTGTCCGGCCCTGTTTTGTCCTCATCTGCCTCTCGTCCCCTGTAAAGCATGTATGTGTCATTGTCTTGACTGCGGCCTTTCAGGGGCTGTCACCATCCAACAGCTTGCCTCTGTCACGGCTCGTTCACACACCCTCAATAAAACTTTCTCTCTTTCTCCGTACAACCATCCTGGAGCTTTTTTCATTCCCTCTCTCTGTCATTCAGTTCCTCTCTGCTCTTCCTCGTTTTCCCTGCTGCATTCCACCACCACCAACCCCCCTCCCCCCTTTTACTCCCTCTCTCTCTCCCTCCCTTCCTCCCTCCCCCTCCCTCTCTCCCACTTGTCTGAACTCTGACAGGTGTGTAATTGAATGATTAATGACCACTAGAGTAACCCCCACTCCCACACACACACACGGACACACACTTGATGTTAAAATGGAATTGTGCATATTTATACACACACATATTCATGCGCTGACACACACACGCGCGTTTTCACATTACACACGTGCATTCATTTTGCTTCAATAGCCCAAATGGTCAAATTCAAACCGGTAGGAGTCTTGAAAAAACGGAAACATTATAAGGAATGTGGCAATACACTCAATATATATGAAAACATCCTGCACATGAGGGCCAGCACTGTACAAGCGCTGCAATGCAGCTCATGAAAATCACACTGTTGTCATTTTAATAAAAATATCTCAACTTATGTGAATTTTGCAAAATTAATTTCCCTCAGAAATATGTTATTTGCATTAATCAAAACTTCAAATTTCAGTGAAATCCTTGATTTGTGATGCTCTAAGGCGAAACCTCCTCCATGCGCTACAAGGCTTCATATTCTCTCAGTACACAAACACTGAAACACAAATACACATAAATACATTCAAGCACTTTCTCCCTCCCGTCTCCTCCTCATTTGTCAACATAAAAGCAGATTTTATGCAGTGTAATTCCCACCGTCTAATGGAGCCCGTGTTGGTGAGAGACAGGGGCAGCCAATCACAAGCCGAGGCTGTGACCATGAATTACAGTGTGTGAGTGAGGGCTGTACATTGACTTATGAATAAATATGTGTTGTTGATTTCTCTGCTTAGACTTCTCTGCCTGGTTGTGATGTTGCAGGGTTTTTATACATTTCAGGATTGTTGTTTTCAAATAGCTGGAGAGGAAAAAATTCTTCCAAAAGTGGTGATATTCATACATTATGAATGTAGTCCACGGTTGTACAATACATGAACACGTTCAGTAGCTGTAGGAAGAGAGAGCACCAATATTGCATAACATCAATAAAACAGTCCAATATTTTGTGAAATACATCCATTTACTTTCTTGCTGAGAGTTAGACGAGAAGATCGATACCACTCTCACTTATGTGCACAATTAATATGAAGCCACAGCTGGCAACTGGTTAGCTTAGCTTAGCTTAGCTTAGCTTGGCTTACCTTAGCATAGAGACTGGAAACAAAACTGGAAACACTTCTTGCTGGGAGCAGGCGGTGGTGATTGACGCTTGACACGAGCTTTGGCCATTGTTGTGTTTACAAGACAAGAGGTGATAATACATCCTCTGAGCAGCGCTATGTAGTAATAGCATAACTTCCAAATAGCGCCTTTAATCAAAAACCGAAGTGTAAAAATGACATGTTGTGGATTTACAGGAAGCTGCCGGAGTATTTCTTGTCTGACGACAGCAAGACTCATTTTAGAAAAATACACTAATTTGATTTCCTGCCAAGAGTTACCATTCTGTCTTATGTGAAGCTGAGCCAGGACACAGTTAGCTTAGCTTAACACAAAGACTGGATACAGCTTGCTAGCTATCTGGATGGCAGGTGGCAAAATGTACCCGTGTTGTCCCACAAAGAGCTTTGTGTTAACCAGAGTTCACTGTCCGACCTTTAGTCCTTCAAACAGATTAAAAGAAAAGTTGTTGTGTTGTTTTACGTGACAGTGTTGTCAGAAAGACTACCAGCCACACAAGCCTGTGAGGGGGTGAAAGATTAAAAGTGAGGGGCTCGTCCTGAACCACATGGCCAGGGAGGGAGTGTGTGGAGGGACAAAGAGAAATGAAAAGTGGAGGGGTGCTGAGGTCAGGACCTGGGTGCCAGGGACAACAGCTATTTCCTGTTGACCTCTGTCTGAACTCTGGCCCCTGACCCCCCTCCTGCCCCAGGCTAAATGGGGGCAGGGTAAAGGGGGGGGTATTCAGTGTTTGTTGTGTGTTTGGGGTGCTGTGTATAGGGCATTAAAAGGAATTATGTATGGATGTTTGCTGGATAAAAGGATGAAGAGAAGAAGAGAGGTGAAGGTTGTGGATGGGAAAAGTTTAAAGCGATGACGTAGAGGTTGTTTAAGTTTTGAGTGTTTGTACTTGTTGATACATTATCCTTAATTTAGGCAATAAAGAAGCAGGAAAGAAGGATGTGAGGACTGGAGATCTACAAAGGCCACATGGAGCTCTGGTCTGAGCTATAAAACATTAAAAGACATGAAACTTCTTTGCTCTCTGTGATAATCCAGTCTGTGTGACAGATCGCTGCAGCTGCAGCCTGAGGCCTCGGTCAGAGTTAAACAGATAGTCAGAGGAAGGGACAGAGTGACGTGACTTATGACTGGAAAAAAGGAGGAAGATTACACTATTTTTCAAGAAAATGTCGACCGATAGCGAAGGTGGTTCATTGTGAATGTGTTGAACATCTCATGAAAAAGGCAGAAATATTCCTGATTATTGTAAATGAAGAACACACAAGTGTTTTGGGCTGTTTTTAAAAAGTTGTGCTGCCCGTTTTTTGACTCTGCATGTGTTTGGAAAGTCGTGAATAAGGAGAGGAGAGTGCTTGAATTATATATCTTTACCCCATATATATTTCATTGATGTTTATTCGATTAAAATAAGATGAATAAATCTAGGAATAAAGAATGGTGAATGAAAAGCTCCAGGGAAAGACTACATCCAGGACTGCTGTGTTTATGAAAAAGTTTGGGGGGAGTTTTTTGGCAGAAATTTGCAAATCTGCAACATTTTATTTTTGACTTTTAGTTTCTACAGTGTCAGTCAGAAACAGCAACATTAGCTGTGTCACAATTAATAATCTCATCTGTGAGTGCATGAACCTGCATCAGCCTCAATCTCCATGTGAGATGATTGTTACTTGAACAGCAGCTCAGAAAGAAATAGAAAATATATGTAACTGGGACATTTTGCAAAGTGAAATCTTCATTTTGTATGATCGATTTAATTTTTATTTATCAAAAACAGGTTACAGTGCAATATTCATGATGCACAAGGAAAGGTGGTGTGTTCATGTTTAATACAAACTTAAATTAAAAAATATGTTGCCTCATGAAAACAACTACAATATAGACGCTTTATGTTTAACCAAAAGTCAAAATTTCAATGTGCACAAGTACAATCACAATTTCCTGTGACACTGGCAGGTTTAATGCTTCCCAATGAGCAGAAAAGACATTCCTTGTTATGTGATTTAGGTAAGATGTTACCTGCTTTTTATATGATGATTTAAGGAAAACAACCTTTTTAATAAATTGTCTTCTGACATGTTACCACCGAAATATCTTTGGTGTCTTAAAGGTTCATGTTGGATGAGCACTTTTATGTCCATGACACAACAAGCTAACTCTGATGTTTAGTAGTTAGTGTACAAGAGATTAATGTACTGACGTTATTAACATTTTTTATTAACTACCCACAACCTCTATTTACTGTATTTATAAATGCCTGTAGCTGTTTTCAGAAACATAACTTTGACTCAACCAGCTAAAAGTAAAATATAATCACACCACACACACAAACAGAAGACAAAGACCAAGTCTTAGAAAAAAAACATTTTAATACTTTTAATACTAATAACGATATTAACCATCATCATTCAGAAATGTTTCAGCGGGCCGAGCGGAGCGGAGAGGGAGCTGAATGTTTAAAGAGTCCTTTGGCTGCAGCTCCCCTCACACCCCGTCAGCTGTGACACAAACATGTACAAGAAATGCTTACAGAAGTTTGTGTGTGTTTGTGTGTGTATGCGTGTGTTTATGTATGTGTGTAGAAATGGCTTTCAGTGAAGTGTGTCTTGCTCTGTGTGTGTGTGTGTGTGTGTGTGCGTGCGTGCGTGCGTGCGTGCGTGCGTGCGTGCGTGCGTGCGTGTGTGTGTGTGTGTCTTTGACAGTCAACGTGTGCAGGAAGACAGGGAGCAGTGAAGAAGGCGTGTTCACAGGATCAAGTCCCACCAGGTAACGTCCATGTGCTGTTGTAAAAAGTTTGGGGATAAATATTCATCTCTCTGATCCAACGGAGCGTCTTCCTGGGGTTCAGCAGGCATGATGGGAAGTGTAGTTTAAAGCATGTGTCTCACCCACAGGACACAGTGGAAACATTTGGGAGAGGAGGAAGCACTTCTACTCTGAAAGAGGTATGGCTTAAACCTGTGGGTCCAGACTGTGTGTGTGTGTCTGTATGTGTGTAAGTGTAATGTTTATGTCTGTGTGTGTGTGTGTGTGTGTGTGTGTTAGCGAGTGGAACAGCTACATAGAGGTCAGTGTCTTTCAGTGGGGAATGTAAACTTTCGGAGCAATGTGTCTTTTTTTCTTTAAATAGTGTACTGTGTGCGTCATTACACATACACAGCCACACACACACACACACACACATATCTCACCATACACACACATTCATACAGTAATTTTCCTTCCCACGCACACGCACACACACACACTGCGACTCCTCCTACAGCTAGTGTGCGTGTATGTCCAGTCCCTGCGCGAGAAGCGGCTCTGCGGGGTGTGCGTGTGGCGGTGGGTGGAGCAGCATGGCGGGGTGGGGGTGTGGGCCCGGGTACGGGTGAAGGGAAGGTCCTGGGTGGGGAGGGTACCCGGGCTGGGACAGAAGAGCGCTGGGGTAGTCACCCTGCAGAGAAGACATCCCCTGGAGACCTGGTGGGGCAGAAACAGAGGAACAGGGTTTAAAAGTGAATGAAGTGGAATCATTTTTAGGATTTTCTCCCTTTAATATGGAGAAATACCGAAGAGATAAAGTCTACAACATTTCAAATGATCTGTCTTAATCTATCTTCAGTCAAGTGTGTAAGAGCATTTTTCTTTCTTAAATCAGTAACTTTACTTTTATTAAATCATATTTTGAGGAGCATTACAGAGAGACACAAGTCAAATCTGAATCCATCCAATGTTTTTTTTTAACTTAAGAGATGAAACACCTGTATTTTGTCTTTCTGAGCATAAAGTATAGACCTGTTTTCTTGGTCTTTACTTAACATAAAGTGCAGGTTTCCCACTTTGTTTCCCCTTCAGTTTTTTAAATCATGTTGTTCTACTCAGTGTGTATCAGTATGTTCCAGGTCTTAACTTTATAAGTTATATGATGTTAATACTGAGAGAAATAACAGAGAAAATTTCTTATGTTTTGTGTTTATTCATGTATTTTGTCGACAGCTGTAACTCCCAGTTACAGGAAGCTGTTGTATAAGCAGATAATGAATGACAATAACACAGTCACTCTTAACCTATATATATATATATGTATATACATATATATATATATATATATAAATATTTATATCTTAATTCGTATTTAACATTTATCACTTCTATTCTATCCCTTTTTGATGACTTGCGATCTACTTTTCACTTTCTCCTTTAAAGTGGATAACACTGACAATATTTTATATTTTTCTTATTCTCAATAAATCCTATTAAAAAAAACCTAATTGTGATAGTCCAGCTCTTAATAATTAGGTAAAATATAAATACTTTGATTAAAAAAAAAAGAAAAAGGAAACAGTTGGACACTAGTTTCGAGCAAACGTTTCACCAACAGGAGGATTGCATTGTTGGGGACTACTTTCATCAGTGGATTAATACACATTTGGTGCTCGAGTGAGTATTTGGGTCAGCAGGATGGGTCACATTCATTGAGTCACAAAAACCTACAGTATGTGTTTGTGGTGATGAAAGAACATATCACTCGAACGATTTGTTCTCTCTCGATATCTCTGGTTCTATCCTTTTGTTTCAGTGTGTGCGTTCCCTACAGGCCACCGTACCTGCCGTTCGAAGACCGAGATGAGCCTGTCCGTCAAGCCCGTAGCCCCCAAGAGCCGCTCCTTCTGGGCTGTAGGGTCCACCCTGACCTGTGAGACAACACACACGGTCAGACACAAAATACACACACACACTCTGCAGTATATACACGGAGCAGCTGCCTGAATTATAAACACCGACCTGAGCGATTTGACTGGTCAATCATCGGCTGCACTATTCTCCTCCTGGCGTTGATGAACCTTTACAGGGCGAGAGACATAAAGGAAGAGTGTGTTTAGAGAGAGCGAGCGAGACAGAGAGGCCACCAGTTAATGGAGAAAAAGGCTGACCGGGAGACTGCTAACCTTTTCCCTTTTACAACCACTTAACCCTTTCAGAGGGCAGAGTAAATCAACGTTAGGGCAGAGCAGGTATCGATCGCCCATGTGATAATTGATTGATCTGCATTGATTGGGTCGCTTTGTGTGTGTGCGTGTGTGTGTGTGTGTGTGCTGCAGCACCGGTACAAATAAAAACAAGTTATCAGATTACAAAATATACTGTTCAGCACGTATTACATACTCTATACTTTTAAATTAGAGTGTATCTGTTTGTGTAGCTGTAACTGAGGGACATAAAATCGAACGTCACGAAAGAACTAATTGATCAGCAGCATGGAAACGCTCCGTGTATGTGTGTTTTTATATATGCTTTGCCTGTGCAGATATGAGCCCAAGGCGTGAATAGGGGATTTGGGAGCTGTAAATCATCTGATTATTGGATATTGATTTGCTATTCTGTTTTATGAACATGGAGTAAGTAGATTTTACGGCTCTGCAGCTTCAGGAAAAATGCTTAGTGAGGCATTTCTTCTTCTGTTACAAGCTTCTCTCTAATAAAGTAGATTATAGTGTGCTATAAGTGCTACCTTTCATTTAATTAACGTTTATTCACACAACATGTGCACAATAAAGAGTTACTAAGCAAAAAAATGTGACTTCAATGAGCTGTGAAATATAGATACTGTTCATTTCTGCGTCACACTATCAAGCCAATATGTTATTGACACGGCAACGGCCATGCTGTCAAATTGAAAGTTGACACTTTCCATTTATACAAGACAGTTTAACTGATTATTGATAAGCCACAGGGCTGGAGTTAGTGTGTATTGATTTGGTGTGCACTGACCAGTTGTTGACCTGTAAGATGGTCAGTCCCGTGTCCTGCGACAGCTGCTTCTTCTGCTCCTCAGATGGGTACGGGTGCTGGGGAAGGACACACAAAGCTCGGGTTAAAGAAGACTTCTGTGGTGTGATGGTGGCGGCTTTTTTTGCAGAAATGAAACTAAACGCATGTGGATCAACAGCAGAATCGCCTTGAAGCCGCAGTACGAGGCTGAAATCTCAAATAAAATAATGTGTGTGAACCCTCAGTGTGAATACTGATGATCTTCCATCTGAATTCACATCTACACTCACATTTTCAACCTCAGCAACCCCTCACCCTCTCTCTCTTTATCTCTCTCTCACACACACACACACACACTCACACACACTCACACACACACACACACACACACACACACACACACACACACACATACTGTAATAATTGGAGAAAAGCAACATTTGACCTGCCTCATTTAATAGCTAATTACCAATCTAACCACCTCACCAACAATTACTCACTCCATTTCTATCACTTCCACAATTATTCAATAGCGAGCAGATTCACATAATCACTTAATCCCCCGATTTTTCATTTAATTTAATTGACCTTCATTATACACTCGCTTCACCTCTCTGTCTCTTCCATGTCGGTGACGTTTTTGTCTCCTGCTAAATCCTCTCCTTCTGTAATTATTCTCTCATCCAGAGCTGCTTTTGTTATCGGTCCGCAGGATGTTTTTTAATTATTGTCAAAATTCTATATTTTCTCTCACCGACAGGTGCTGGAAGAGCCACGCTCTCATGATGTTTGTGGCCACTTTGGGGAAGATCCCTCTCTTCTTGTTGTTCCTCCTGTCTCTGTCAGACTCATCCTCCTCTCCTGTGCTGGGGGAGGCCACTCCTCCGTCCAGACCATCGCCTGCAGGGAGACCAGGAAACATTTTATCTTAGCGACTGCGTATGTGTACGTACGTCTATTAAGGTCCAACTGATAAAAGCTCTCACTAATTTTTTTGCTGATACTTGTATCAGTATTTATATATTTAATTAATCACATTTGACTCTTTAAAAGCTACTATCATCACTATCATTGAGCGTTGTAGTACACGATGCATGTATAAGAGGCTGTGTGTACATGCACACCTTTGTTTTCCTGCCTGCCTCTGTGCAGTGCAGTGTTTTCCTCTCACACACAGTATTTCCAGTTTGCGTGTATGTACCTGTGTCGCTACAGTTGTCTGCTGTGCTGTGTGAAGGCAGGCCACAGGTGCCTGGAGTTCCCAGAGGAGTAGAGGCACATTCATCTGGCTCCCGAAGCCATGATGCATTCTGCAGGGAGGGAGAGAGAGAGAGAGAAAGAGGTGGTTGGAGCTGGAGAAATGGGAAGTTGGGGAATTCCCAGAAGGTGGAGAGGAGCGAGAACAACAAGTCCTGAAACACACGGCCATTATTCACACGTCTAGTAGACGCAGCTGGACAGGTGAACAGAGGAGTCTCTCCCGCAGTGGATGCTGTTTGACGTTCAGTGTCTCACCTGCTCTGACAGACTGGTGCACGATCCGGTGAAGTCCTCCATGTCAGACTTGGAGCCGCCCTCCCGATCGTCCAGGACCAGGTCTGTGGGCATTTTGCCCTTCAGACAGGTGATGTAGCGATGGCAGAAGTTATCGCACAAGTCGTGCACCTGAGGAGACAGGTGAAAAACTGTTACCACTTAAAGCACTGCTGTGAACATTCATATGTATATTAACATAGTTTTTCTTTCTGCAAACATTCCTCCTGTTCTTGTCAACGTATCTTTAAATGCTTGACAAAATTCCCCATGTAAGGTTTCCATTTTAAATGCAAAGACTCCCTTCAACTTTCTCAACACACAGGGAATTCAGGAAGTTTTTCCACATTTTGTTATGTTGCAGTCTTTTGCCAAAATCTTTTTTCCCTCGAAATCTACCTTCAAAGCTTAAATATTTTTGCAAATTTATTAAAACAGAAAAACTAAAATATCAAACTGACATAAATATTCAGACACTTGACTATGACACATGAAATTTAGCTCGGGTGCCTCCCATTTCTCTTGATTATCTGTAAGATGTTTTGACACCTTGATTGGAAGACTGTTGTTTATCCAGCCTTTCCAACAAGCACATGAACACATGATGACCATACTGAAAAAAACGTTAAACATTAAAATACACTTTGCTCTTCCACCAACCTTCTCTAGCTCCAGTAAATGAAAGCGAAGAACTTGTATGGCCTGGATCATCTGTGTGGAGGAGAACGTAGGTTAATAATCAATACATAATCCACAATACATGTGTAAAAACACGTGTCATATTTTAGCGAGATGTCAGTGTGCATCATACCAAGTTGTCCAGCTCAGGATTGGAGGAAAATATGGGTTTCTCTGAACGAATCTGAAACACAAATTTTCAACAAATTACCACAAAAACTGGAAGACAGGCTCTCACTGATATCTGTTCTGTGATTGGCTCTCTCAGCTGTCACTCACCTGCTTAGCGAAGGCAGCGATGTCATCGTTGAAAGATTCCGAGGAGCAGACGTCGCTGTGATTGGTCATGCCGGGGAGGTGGGAAGTGGCTGAGAGAGAGGCGGAGTCTCGAGGGGAGCAGGTGGCCAGTTCGCACTTCTCAAACACTAAGGCCAGCAGTGGAAACAGTGGGTGACTGCGCACACACACACACACACACACACACACACACACACACACACACATATAGACAGTTAACATACTGTACTGTACATAAACACAGTAACAGTTGACACAGTGTAGACATGATACATTTACAGGTGTTACAGGAAACTTTATACAACAGTATTTATGAAGCACACAGCCGTTAACACCTCACATGTATTTTCATATTCAGTTTACAAATATACCCTGCATGTTAATAATATGCTAAAAGTGCATGTGTAGCTTCAACTGGTTTTCTAGCTGCTGACAGGCTGCATAAATCACTGTTTCCACCACAGCTAGGGTTTCAAACACACACACACACACACACTCACACACATATTTACCCATAGATCTGGTCTTTGTGGTGTTTGAGGGAGTCGGGGATGGTGGGTCCGTACTGTGGGGGATGAAGCGGCCTGACATCATCCCCGTACCCCCCCACCGACATGCCCTCCGACCCTGAGTAGTGCACCAGCTCTTCATACTGAAACACAATTAGACGGAAAGACAGAAAACATGAGACACGTTCGACATCTGCGCCTGTCTGACATCGAATCTTATTGTGATTTTATTATGTGGCTGAGCTGTCAGGGGGCTTCAGCGCCGCGGCTTACTGGACCAGCGCTCGGTCAGGAGGGCTGATGTGGTTTTACATCTGGAGCAGAGTCTGAACTGCTGCTGTTATATTAGTATGTTCTGTTGCCTGGTGTTTCTGTATATAGCTGTCCGTACCATGTATGTATTTGTGCTGCAGCTAACTTCATTTTCATTACTGAAAAATTTGATTATTTTCTCAATTAATGGATTAATCATTTTTGTTTATAAAATGTGCATCACAGTTAGGCAGAGCTCAAACCACATAAAACATGGAGAAAACTTAATCACAATTGTTGTAGATTAATTTTCTGTTGATCCAGTAATTGATTAATGGACTAATTGTGTCAGCTTTTATGTTTGTACATGCATATGTATTTGTAGATTTTAGTGGCAGTAGTATTGTAGTGGGAAAACAGTGATTAATCAGTCCAATCAATCCAGTTATTAATCATTCAAACTGAACAAAAACACCAATATCAACAAAAATAAAGAGTCAGAAAAGCATAGACTTCTTTTTACTTTAATCATCTGTCTAATACTTCCAATAATATACTGTAGTTATAATATCCTACTGCCCAAAGTGTGTGTGTGTGTGTGTGTGTGTGTTTGTGTGTAGACACATGCACGGACCATGGAGCAATACAGCAGTTGTTCCAGTTTCTTCATGAGAAAAACCTTGGTGATCTCTCTGTGTTCGCTTCAGTTGAAGATTTACATGCTGCTGAAAATTCTACCACTCTCAGGATTATGAATAAAACCTCTCTAAAGCGCTTGGATAACCTCAAAAATGCAGAGCGAGTCAAGATGAAAAAGCAGCTTTTTTTCTCCCCTCGCTTCTTGAGAAGTGTAGTGTCTGGTGCTTAAAAGAAAAGAGAGGGATGAGATCCCCGGAGAAAGACACGTTGAGCCTGTAGCTGCTAATATCGTCCCCTGCCTCCTCAACTCAGACTAGACAGGAGCCGTGCTGAGACGTCCCTCACAACCCGCTGTGACAGCCTCGCTGGGGCCCGCGCACACACACTCTGACACGGGATGGATCAGACACACATATGGCACGCTCACAGACACAATGACACGCACGCACAGATACATCCAGAGACAAACGTACCCACGGCAGCACACACACACACACAGCCTCATATACATGTCTGACTCCCTTGATTCCCCTTGTCTCCCCCTCTCTCTCTCTCTCTCTCTCTCTCTCTCTCTCTCTCTCTCTCTCTCAGAGCTAATTTGTGCTTCACTGCAGCTTCTGTCTCTGAGGCAACGTTGCTCAGGTCAGCAGATCTGCTTCTGTTTCTCTTTCTGCTGGATTAAAAGCGACTCCCGCCGCAGTCCCACGGGGCGACTGAGATCACAGACAGTCAGCACCTGCTAGGTGACCTGGCCCGGACACCTTTCACTCTTGTGTTATTTTAACTGAGCCATAAAAGTTATGATCTGCTCAGCCTAGTTTTTTCTTTCTGTGGACACTACTCTGCCAGGCAGGCAACCACAAGAGGTTATGATTTACTCCAGTAAAGTGTGTGACTGGAGCACATTGATTTGTTCTTTCAGATTTAAACATTCAAAACATATTCCTGTTTATTAGTCACACTTGTTTACATCATCAGGACTCCCGACATCACACGGATGGCGAGCTTTTTATCCAAGAGTCCAATTGGAGATGTTTTTTGTTGTTATGTGCAACAGTGAAACCCAACACAATTATTCATTTATATTCTGTCTGTCCTGACCTCTGGGAATTAAATAAAAGAGAAATTAAATTATTCCTCTTCATGTGCGCAAACTGCCGTCCTGGAAACCCCTCTGCAGGACCTCTGGAGGTCTCTGGACCCCACTTTGGGAACCACTGTCCTAAATGGCTTATCAAATTATTGTATGTCAGAGTCCCATATGGCCACCAGGATCACAGAAAGCACCTGCTCTGAGGCCCTGGCCCGGGACACCTTCTAGTTTTTATGGAGGCTGACTATTAACACAATCACCGCTATCGGATTGCGCGTCTCTCTTTACGCACGGCCCCTATCGAGTTTCTGTGCGTCAGGCGGATCAAAGCGCACAAGTCGAGATGACAAATTCCGCGAATTTTCACTTTTTCTAACAGTCACGGAGGTGGTCAACAGGCTTCAGATGGCAGGACAACATCTTCAAAACAACTTTTTAATTGTGTTGTTTCAACCGACGTAGAAAAGTTGCCATAGTCCTAACAGGCGTGTTTAGGTTACTTCCGCTGGGAAGACAAATCCACAGCGTCACAAACATCATGAGCTGCAGGATTGACGTCGTTTAACTTTGATAAACTGGAATGAAAATGTGTAAAATAAATAGTAAAACACGAAAACTGAAAATCCACAGCTTCCAGTCACAATTCAGACGCTCTAAAAAGTCTCAACTCAATTAATAAACTCCCATTACAATTAATTAAGAATGACCGGTCTTTTCTTGAACTTAGCAAATATCTAAATTATATTATAGTGCAATTGTTCTTATCTAAAAATGCTGCCCCTTTTTTCTACAATATAATTAATTGAGCAGCAAAACCAATTCAAATTCATTTGTTTTCTCAGTGCGTCAATTCAGTAAAAAGGTGAATTTGTTTGAAGATTTTTTTCGCATCAAGAAATTGTTAAAAAGTCAAACATAAACTTTGATGAATTTGCCGTAAGTCTCGTAGATTTTCTGCACTTTAATAAACCAGACATTCACATTACAAGGACGCACCGTATTTAACAAGTAATTGTGGGTTTGTAAAAGTTTCCTAAAGTTTAAATAATGTTTGACCCAGCAGTATTTTAAGCAGGTGAAAACTAAAAAACACAACAAAACAGTTGTTGCAGATTTCGGTTCTGCCTCTACACTCCCACTAAACAACTGAAACTTTTTAAAACTCGCAAAATCTGGTTTCCGTGTGTGTTTTCAACGAACACACTTTAAATCACCGAGCTGTTGATTTCCTTCAAATTTTGCACTAAAGCTTTAGTTTATTACACAGCGTCATAACTGTAAAACACACACACACACACACACACACACACAAAACAATCTAAGTTGAATGGGACAGTGAAACAGACTCTAACATCCATTCAGCATAAAAGACAATTTATGCAATTTATGCTGCCAGGAAGTAAATTTATATTATCAATGCTTTTTGGTTTCGAATAACTTTATTTAAACTCTGTTTTGAAGCTGCTGTTTGGTGGAGTTGGTTCAGTGTGTGTGTGTGTGTGTGTGTGTGTGTGCTTGCGCGCGTGTGTGTGTTTGAGTGTGTTTGTGGACTTTCCCTCAGCTCTCTTCTCTCTTCCTGCTCTGTTTTCATACAGCAGTGATTTTCTGTCTTCACATTGTACAACCCTAATTGCTCTCTTCTACTTGGGTCTCAGTCCGCCTGCTGCCCGCCAGCCTCTGCCTTCCTCTCCTCCTCCTCCTCCTCCTCCACCACCACCACCACCATGCCTCTGAATCACTGTAGCAAAAACACTGACCTACTTACCGAGTTGAAGAGCTGCATCTCCTCTCCTCTGCCTCTTAATGACCTACACCACTCTCTAACCCTTATGTGCCATTATAACGCCTGACTGACATCACGCAACAATAAATCCATAATATTTAAAGGAGAGGGTGAAATATTAGATCTAGATCAACAGTTCCTTGTTGAGTGTTTTGAGGGATTGCTGAGTTACACAGAACCGCGAGTGAACTGCGTTTCACCTCTTAATTAGGGATTATGACTGGTGAGGGGGGGGTGCGGGGTTTAAAAGTTGTTTCTCACTGTTTCTTTGCAGCATCATTGGGGCGCTTACAAATAAACATCTGGCGGGGTGTGAAGAATATTTCTGAATAGTTGTTGTCTTAGTTTAAAAGGGGAAAATCTCAGTGGTTAGATGTGTATAAGAGACAGTGCCAGCACAGTCCACTAGTCTGTTTCCACTGGGCCTTCTGTTTTTGTGTGTGGCTGCTAAACCCGACCAGAGACTGGCCAAGTGCAAAGAGGATTTCCAACCATATGCTTCCATTATGATGGTTTTCTAATTACCTCCTCTCCTTGGTAATCTGAAATGTGTTATCTCAAGCACGCTCTGGTCAGGACCACTCAAACAAACAAAAACAAAAAACAAAAAAACAAAAAAAAAAAACACAGCAGACTTACCCTCTTCTCCATGCGACTCGACAGCCAGTCCTACACCGGAGATGATGATGCGCTGCTCGGCTAGTCCAGCGAGCTGTGCTCCCTTCCTCTGTCCCTGGAGGGTCCTGGAAATAAAAGTGCATGTGTTTTCTTTTTAATGTGCAATAGCAATTAAGTTGTAAACATGATTAACAACAAGCACAAACGACCTCCGAGGTTTCCACAAACACATAAGGCTGAGGATAGGAAAACACTCAAGACCTGTTCCTTGTGTGTGTGTTTACTCCCGAGCCCATCGCGTTTTATATTACAGCATGATGGGACTGGAGATTTTATGGATGTCTGATATCCTGATACCCTACTGCCTATGTAAGCTTAATGGTTTATCATACGGTGATAGGTAGCCTAATAAACGCTCCCATAAAGCTCGCAGCCTATTAAATGCTGTAGTAAATGCTATTTCCTGGTGGTGTTGAATAATACACGACTCCGGTAAATGGTGTAAAATGTCCCACCGAGACGTAAATATTCGCCGTATCCAGTCCTGTCCGGGGCCGGGTCCGGTGTAGTCCAGAAACCCTGGAGAAAGGGAGCAGCGGCTTCCTGCAGCGCCTCGTCTCCGACTGGTGCGCCTCTCGCTCCGGCTCGCAGAGCCTCGGGATGCTCGGTGCTGCGGGAGACAGGGGGAGAGAAAAGCGTCCCTTCCTTTTTGGCTCCTTGTGCTCGCTGTCCGCGCAGCACACGGCGACAGGCTGGAAAATGTCACGGCTGGGAATGAGCGATGGTGTTTTCAGACTCAAGAGGAGCGAAGAAGAAGAAGAAGAAGGAGGAGGAGGAGGAGGGGAAGGAGGAGGAGGAGGAGGAGGAGTAGTAGTTGTGGTGATGGTGGTGGTGTTGGTAGTGGCGGTGTGTGGGGAGGTTTCGGAGGGTCAAAACGCGACGGGGTTCTTGGCTCCCCTCCCTCCATCCATCCCTCCTCCTCCTCTTCCTCCTTTACTCCTCCTCCTCCTTATCACAAACACAAACGCCAGAGAAGAAGAAGAAGGAAAAGAAGAAGAGGAAGAAGAAGAAAACGAAGACCCCCTCTCGGTCGTATTATCTCGAGCTGATATCACTCCTCGTTCACCCACCCACCCTTCCCTCCTTTCTCCTCATCCTCGCCGCAGCTGCGCTATTATCATCCCGGGATAAACCGTGATAACTCTCTCACTCCGGCGGGATGGAGCATGTTCAACACGGATCTATTAAAGTCTGGACAATCAATTAAAATGCATCAAAATATTCCAAGTATAAATACAACTCATTTTAAATATTATCAACAAGAGAATTAAATTAAATCAAAGACAATTAAAACCCATCATAACTGAAGTTTTACCTGCAGCACATTTCGTTTTAAAGGTAATTTCAGTAAAAAAAAAAAAAAAATAAAAAGTTTGCATTAGTTGTCCCTCATGCAGATTCATAAATAAGTTTGAAGCGTGCTTAATGACAAGAAATTTACTGGCTGATAATAGCTTTCAAAGTGTTTTATTGTCTTTGTCAGCCTTTTGACGCAGCCCAAATGTCACCCTTTGGCCCATGTCTTTGTTGATTGAGAGAGTTGAGAAAACAAAGCCATTATCGTGAGAAAGTTTTATTGTAACTACAGAAACAAAACTTTCACATGTCGGTGGAAGAGCTCGACTCCCAGTCTTGTGTTGTAAATGACACCGCAGTAACATAATAATTATTCAAAACGCTCCTCTTCCCCGGGTCCCGCTGTGAGGGGCCAACAGGCGGCCGCACTTCAATCAGCAGCGGCTTGGCGGGGAACAGCAGGCCGGGGCAGGCGTCTCCGTGGGCGGCCCGGAGTTTGACCGTGGGGCCGCCTTGTGAGGGCCCCGCAGCAGCCGTGCAGCTAAGGGGTCTTTTCAACTCTGCAGGGTGCTGGTTTCCTACAGGGGGTGATCACAGCGCTCAACCCCCTCCTACACTGAGCCGGTAATACAGCCGCGCAGCGGTGTCAATGGGCTGGAAACGGCGATCCAAGGCTTGTTTTCACTTTGTTAACAGGCTGAATGAAAAGGATTAACGTCTAAGTGTGCATCATCTGACGGATTCATGTCTGCAGTGATCTGCTTTCTTTTTATCTCCTTTGGGCTGCAATTCACAAATAGACTCCACTTTAATGTTGGGTAATGAGAGTGACGTCCTGAGCTGATCAGTCACCTGATTTTTCTTCAGGACACTTCAACTTGTTGTTTGACCACTGGTCCATAAATCTCCCGTTTCTGTAACATTTATCTAACTGACTATTATCTAAACTTGTAGATTACACTCATTTACATCACAGACACTAAAGGACCTGTCGTTTTTATCACTGTGTGTCTTTGGGTTAACACCTACTTTTAACACGATTTATGTGTTAACACAACATATGTTGACAAGTTTATGCTGAAACTTAATTGTATTGACTCTCCCCAAAAGAAGACACACAGATGTCCTAAAATAACTTATGTCCTTATAAAGACAGAACAAAATATTTACTTCTGTCGAACATGAAGGTGGAATTGAATAAAACATAGGAATAAGATAAAGAGCAACAACATTTGAAGAACCTCACTGGTCAGAGAAAGTCGTTGTATTATGGGAAATCAGAGGAAATACACTGAAACATCCCCCATTAACAAATGATTTAAATGCTGTTTGTTTTGTTTTATTTAAACCTCAATGTTCTGTTTGGAGTCTTGGAGAAAAAGACTCTCTTCAACACACACACACACACACACACACACACACACGTAACTTTGTTTCATCAGTTTAATGCTTGTGACTTTTCCTATTAATTTATTTTTGAGAATTGTTTATAAATGTAATTTTGAACTGATGACTGATGACAAGTCAAATGCTGAAAATGATGCATTAAGTCTGTTTGGAGTCTTCGAGACCCGATGCTGTAAAACCTGGTTAAATAATATGGATTTTCATAATGCTCTCTGTCGGTGATTTGTGTCTCAAACCGCAGCAACTGAAATCCTGGACTTCAGTTCCTTAGGTTTATAACAATGCTCAAACAGGAAGTCACACCTCTCTCAGGTCTAATGGACCCTGAACATCAGTAGTGTCACCATGTAACTTAAGACACTCTGCGTTTCTTAGTCTGTGAATTTCTTTTAAACAAAGTTCCTTTGATATTTTTCCTTTTTTAAACAAGTAATACCCTAAATTTGCTCATGCATAGCCCCTATAAGATATAGCCTCCTATGCAACATGACATATTTCCTGTATAATAACAATACTTTATGGTCATTATTGTATTTTTCCTTCTTCATCAGATGTGTCAGCCCAGTTTGTGTCTCAGGTAGGAGTTACCAGTTCAACATTTCCTTTAAATTATTTTAGAATATCTTATTCTTGCTGTAGTAGTAGTTTACCAATATAATTAATCTAAAATCTGAAAGTTTGAACATCATGTCACTTATTCTGCACCCTGTGTGCTTTCCTTGTGTGCGCACCATTTACATGTTGAAAGAACGAATACATGTGTAACAGTTGATTAAAAATACACTATAATGTAAATTGAAGGTTTCTTCTTGTTGTTGCTCTCCTGCACCACGGAGTCAGGCAGGTTCACTGTGGGACCATTCTGCATGTCAGTGCTGCTGCAGTTATTTGTCACTCCCTGTCGAGGCTCAAGTACTCCCTCCTCTGCGGCCAACAAGGCCTGTTGAGTGTGCACGAGCAGACACAGGCGTGTGTGCATGTTTGTGTGTGTGTGTGTTTATGGCTTTGTGTGCATACTTGTTCGTTTGTGTGCACGCTGCTGTGTCAGTGTCAACGTGTTCATCTTTTAAGTTGTGCCTCTGTGCAGGTGATGCCCAAGGCTAGAAAACAGGAAACAACAAGCGAGGAGTGAGAGTGTGTGGAACTGCGGATGTTCACCTGCATGGCTGCATGTGTCTTGTGTCTTTGCATCCTCCTGCATGACAATAGAAATAGAGTTGGCCAGTTTACAGAAAGGTCAGACTGAATTGCAAACAGAAGATTTCAGACTTTACTCCACTAAAAATACTTCTTGTCCTCTGCAGTTTTTCCCAACATGATGCAGTTGCTGCAAACAGGAGATAATCCATCATCTGCAAGGTGAAGAACAACAACAGTAACAGTAACTGCTGCCGCCTTCACCTCGCCACGAAAGTCAAGTTTACTTGACTTCACCCGAGAGAGACGGAGGTTAGGCTAGAAGGCCACCCAGCCTTGTTGACTCCGGTGACTCCGCCATTAAGAAAATACGGCTGCTGCTGTGACCTCTGGCAACCACACACAACCACCCGAAACATCAGAGAGCTGTGACCCTCCACCGCCTGCATGAGAGAGAGAGGGAGCCAAGTGATGGAGGGAAGTAAAGGGAAGAAAGAGAGGGATGAGGGAAAGAAATGTAGGGGTAAGAGTGAGGGGTAGTCAGGGAGGGGTAGGGGGTGCAGAGTGCATTTTTATGAGCCTGTGCCTCTCCAGTTTCTGGGTCGTCTGGCTGCATAGACATAAATTTTCTCTCCCCCCCCTCCCCTCCCCTCCCCTCCCTTCCCCCATCGCTCCTTTTTTCTTCTGGCACACTCGCCAAGCAAATCCACCCTTATCGACCAGCTCTTGCAGCCTGTTTGCAAACTTTGCCTCCAGTTTCGCTTGTTCTGTCCCACCTGGGCCATTCCTCTTCCTTTATATCCCCACTGTTACCCGTCTGGGCTCTCACTTCAGCCTTCCACCATCTTTCCCTCCCTCCTTCCCTCTGCCCCCTCTTCTCCATCTCTTTTTGTTTATAATAAGCCAACACTACCTTTTCTCCCTTCTGTTATTTTCTTCCTCTCCCTCTCCCATCCCTCCCTCCCCTCCTCCCCCTTATAGATGGAGATTAACTGGGGAGTGCAGCGCCATCCGTCCTCGTGACTGTTTGTTGTTAAGGAGATGGATGGAGGCTCCCTCTGCCAGCCCCACGCAGCCACAATTACACCAGCCGCCATGATGGATGGAGGGGAGGGAAAGGAGGGGAGATGGAGAGAGGGAGATACAGAGAGGGGCATCTATCACGCCCCTTAATCTACCTGTCACTGCAGAGGCTTGGGTGGAGGAAGGGTGGTGGTGGAGTGGGATGGGGTTTGTCGACTTTACCTTGACTGCTGGTCAAAGGTTTATTTTCTTTAAACTGAATTTGTTTCTTCGTTTTTTTTTGTTTTTTTCCTGGAGAATTAAGCCTGTGAGGACTGGACTCATTAAATGTCCTAATCTTTCCAATTGATTTCCCAGAGGTTATTGGATTCTGTTGAACATACTCTGTGCATGTGTGTGTGAGTGTGTGTGTGCACGTGTGTTTGACAGGCATCAACAGGTAATAAGATTCAGTTGCTGTTGGCCTTTGCAGAAATGCATGCTTTGCATAAGGTCAAATTTTTTTGCATAGACTGCATTACGACGTATACACACTCTCAAGCTGCACGTAAACATGCAAACAACTGACTAGCACTCACACACTGCCTCGCTAAGTTGTTCATCATCATCTGTAGCTATTGCTTCTCCACTCCGCCCACACACACACACACACACACACACTCACCCGCGCAGAACCTTCAGTTAATCCTGATACCTGTTGAAGGTATCAAAGCGGTGACCTATCATAGAGTAAATCTGCATACATTACCTGTAATGCATCTCCATTTTTCCCCCCAGTGCTACAGAAATATTATGGAAAGTAATCTGAGGTCGCCTACCCTCTCACCCACCCTCCTCCTCCTCCTCCTCCTCCCATCCCCATCTCCCTCTTCCATCTCCTCATCTGTCCAGAGGAGTGAGAGATGGCATGGAGGGATTAATACTCTTCCGCCCCAGCCAACCCTGGGAATGATAGATGGACAGATGCAGGAAGGGGAGCGGAGGAGGAGAGAGGGAGAGATTAAAGGAGAGAAGTCTGAGGGTTCATAAATCCAAAGTGGGAGACCTGGTCCGCATCACACACTAACAAGATCTGCAAGAAATCCATGATGAGGGAGAGAGAGAGAGAGCAAGAGAGTGAGAGAGAGAGAGAGAGAGAGAGATGGGAGCGGTGTAATAGCATTAGATGTAATCTAATCATGGCAATAAGATGTGAATGGATGAGGGTGAGTGTGGTGATTATGCAGAAGAGGGATGGTGGTGTGTTGATGAAGCTTTGAGGCGTGAGGACAGGTCTTGTTATTGGACAACAGATCAACAGGGTTATAGTCCTCGCTGTGGAGCTTCCTGTCGCAGAGACGCCATAAAAAACACAGTTCACGAGGCTTTTTCTGTGATTTTTGTCGCCATAACCGAAACCAAGTGAAAGCAACGGTAACACAGTGGGGGCAGCACGAATGTAAAACGCCTCAGTTTGATGTAAATGTGAATCAGAAAGAAAATGTGTAGATTCAAACAGTTTGCATCAGTCATGAAACATGCACCTGTGCACTCATTCATATGTGTATACGTGTGTGTGTGTGTGTGTGTGTGTGTGTGTGTGTGTGTGTGTGTGTGTGTGTGTGTGTGTGTGTGTGATGTTAAGAATCAACCGTAAGTGTATAAAGTGCAGTCGTACAGCTGTGATCTGACTCGGATCAGATAGAGTGCTCCTTCACCTCCCTCCTCTGCTCCGTGACCCCGCCACCACCCCCCACCCCCAACTAAAGTCCCCAGCCTCTCCTCCATCCACCAGGCCACATTTTTCATGGCCCAGCTGTCGGAGGGCCGTGATTGGTTGGCCCAGCAGACAGATAGCCGATAGGTTCTGATTAATAGTTGAGGCCCAAGAACTTCCTCATTGATCAACGGGACAGGCTGCAGGAGGAGGAGGAGGAGGAGGAGGAGGAGGAGGAGGAGGAATGGAGGAGAGAGAAAAAGCATGCCCTGTCGCTCTGCAAATGCTGGCTGATAACCATGATAGTGGCTTTTGGGGTGTGTGTGTGTGTGTGTGTGTGTGTGTGTGTGTCTATTTGTGGGTTGTTTACTAAAGCAAAGAGATGAGGTGTTGTTGGAAACAGGATGAAATGGAGACACTGCAGTGAAAAAGTGCTTCAGGTTTACTCACTTTCTTTCCCTCTGTCCCGCTGTCTAAAGTGTCTGATAGCATCTGTGAGTTTCCCATGAATAAGAAAGCACTATGTTATCAAACAAAACACACACACGGCCAACAGCAAATGTCTCAGAGGCCTGTATTCATGTAACTATGTGTGTGTGTGTGTGTGTGTGTGTGTGTGTGTGTGTGTGTATTGATATTTGGATGTCATCAGCTCCACAAGAGAAATTTCTATTCATTTTTATCTATTCTATTCAGGATGTGTTTGATTAACATGGGCTTTTAATACATTTACATTAAGTATGTTTGTTTCCCAGGTACATTTGTATATGTGTGTGTGTGTGTGTGTGTGTGTGTGTGTGTGTGTGTTACAGTATCTAGGTATGTGGGTGTGTGTGTCCCCTCCTGCTGCTCTGTCCAGCCTCTAGTTGATTGATGATCTCCCACTCCCACAGGGTCAGTGGGGTCATGACCTCCCACTTTTGACCCCCCCACTGAGAAGGTCACACACACACACACACACACACACACACACACACACACACACACACACACACCAGCCCATACGGAAACAGATGGCCTCAGGACAACTGGTGCTTCCTCACCTTTCATTATTTCTCTCACTGTCACACACACAACTATCAGACGGTCTCACATTCACTGATTCACTGTGACTTTCAATTTCCCTACTCCAAATCACGAACAAGTGCCCCATAATGACAGATATAAATCTGTGCTAAATGTTATTTACAGCAACAGATAAATGTCAGTGTGGTGAACTGTCCTGAGGTTTGATTCCATGTGTTTTACAGAGGAGGAGGATCAAGAAATGAGTTTGACAACATGTTGCAATATCACGCCCTAGTGGTGTGACAAGGTTACGACAACTGATGAATAATGGAAAATAAAAAACAAACCACAGCCATGAAATTATATTTTACTGCCCACACAAGAGCTAATAAAGAAGAAGCCATAAAATCATTGTTATTACAAGTATAAACACAAATTCAGTGGATAAATATTAAATCTAATAAAACTAGGAAATTCAATACAAGCCCAAATTAAAGTTAGGGAGGGGAAATGATCATCACAGCTGTCTCTGCATTTCCAAATGTAATGTAACATCTGCAAAGACACACAAACAATCCTTAAAAAAAATAAAACCAAACAACACACACATGGAGCGCAGAGCTACGAGATGGTTATAGATGGAGAGTGAGGAGGTGGAAGACAGGGGACAGGAAATGGAGGATGAGGAGGATGAAGCAGAGCAGGCAGACACACCAGCTTATTAACTGCTTCTTATCACTTTCAGGGCACAGCGATAAGAGCTGATCAGGTTATAATGTGATCTGATCAGACTCCTCTTTTCTCCATCTTCTCCTGGGCAGCTGTCTTCAGCCAACGGGCCACATGATTCTCAATCTCCTGAGAGATGGAGGGAAGGGAGGGAAAAACAGTGTGTTAAAGATCATCAAAACAGACACACGTTCACTTTAATATGTTGCAGCAACCACCTAAAATGTTAGATAAATACAAGTGTTTCTTAATATTTCATTAAGTGAGTGACTCATGATATTTTCAGATGTTGAAAGTCAGTTGAATTTGACACATTTCAAGCAAAAACATTAAGAATATAAAATATTCAGGTCCGAAAAAGGCCTCCACGGAGACCTTAGGTGATCATGGGATGCTAACAGTTTTCACTGAAATAATGATGTATAATACAACTAACACAACTACTAGTAATGATTATAATAGGATCATTTAAAATCAATTCCGTATCAAGGACAGATTCACATTTTTTGTGTGTGTATCGAACAATTCACTCCTCACATGTAGATGCACATTGAAATAGTTATTCCTCCTCTCCACATAGAGTGGCCCCCATTCATATGACTGAGAAACCTCATATTAACTTTGATTAAACTTTAAAATGCTTATTTTCCCTGCAAAATGAGGGATGTAGATTTTGTAAACAACATAAGGAGGGGATAAACAGGAAGTGACAACAACCAGTAGCTTTCAAAGCACACACGGGCATGGGAGGGTTGGTTTAAGGCAGACATGACAAAAGGTGAACTACCCTTGAAGACAGCACTATAGATAATGTGGCAACAACACTTGACTAATTCTGTTTTAGCAAATCTATCGGAAAGAAACTTGAATTTTCACCAGCGACCTTGGAAATGGTAGTTTTAAAAAAATGTGTCCCTCAGTAAGCGTTCCTTGTGCAAACGCTTTTGGTCAAATGTATCAGGACCTTGTGATCCTGATGTCTGTTGTACAGATGAATGAGTTGGTGAGGTGTACGTACCTTTCTGGCTTTCTTGAGAGAGCGACGGTCTGTGACTCTTCTGCTCGTCATATCTGCACAGTGAGCGGTGTCTTCAATGAAGATGGTCTGAGCCTCTTCCTCTTCCTCAGTCCTGTCCTGGACCACCGACAGCTCCTGCCACGGGTCAATTCCACCTGTGGAAATGGTGATATAGATTTTTCAATAACTCGATAATATCCTGAGGCGATTCCCTCACTTCTTTGCTCCCTTACTTTAGTTTACGCCTTCCGTTCAGTCATTTATTTTGTTGATTCTAAAGTATTTTCTTGTCTCACCATTGACATAAAGGACCCTGTATGTGTGAGGTTTGTCTCCTCCATAGTAGGTGTTTGTGAAGGTGATACGTGCTGGCAGGGAATGCTGGGAAATGCCAAACAGGAGGGGACAGAGCTGAGTATCAACCTGCAGGGTCAGCATCCCGGAGAACGGACAAGTGGCATCCTCACAAGTCTGGTCTACACACACACACACACACACACACACACACACACACACACACACACACACACACACACACACAAAAAAAAGGGGTTCAAGAAATAGAAAGAATGATGTTGACTATGTTTGTGTTGTTGTTGTGTGTGTGTGTGTGTGTGTGTGTGTGTGTGTGTGTGTGTGTGTGTGTGTGTGTGTGTGTGTGTGTGTTGTACAGAAGCCAAACTCAGTGCAGGTCTGGTAGGTCCACTGTCTTGCTGCTCTCCTGCTTGAATGGAGGGACGTGTCCATCAGATCCTTCACTGCTTTCTCATGGGAGATGTCCAGACAGGGTTCTTCACTGGTGGAGCGGTAAATCTGCAGAAGTCACCCACATACACACAGAGAAATACCCGTAAACAAAGAAACAAACCCTAGTCACTAATGAGAAATTCACAAATATAGTGCAACAGTGACATCTTGTGGTGGTTTCAATCTGTGCGTTACCACTGAATGGGGTCATCTCTGTACTGGGTGTTCTCCATACCATTGCAAGTCTAACAAGGCGGTTGTAAGCCTCCATCTCCTCCTCATATGCCTCACTCTTATTGGTCATGAGACCACAGAGCTCATTGATAGACATGAGGACCCCTTCTTCATTGTACTGCACCGTTCCCATGAAGATGTCGGCCAGGTTTTGCATCAGTTCAATCTGAAGGGTGAGGGTTAGGAGGTCTAAACAGTTAGCACTGAATGGTTTAAATATAAGTAATGGCTGAAATAGCTAAAATAGATAAATGATTAAAATAATAAGCTAAAAGTAATGAATACACAGATTAAATAGTTAGTGATGGATAAATGGTTGAATCATAACCTCAGCTTCTAGTACAAATGCAAACATGACCAGATTAAACACTGACAGTTCAATTGTATGAAAATATAATGTAAAAACATCCACTTTCATATAGTTAGTAAGACTGTTAAGTTGTTGTTGTTATTGTCTTTCGGCTGCTCCCATGAAGGGTCACCACAGTGGATCGATACATGCACATTTGGCTTTGGCATAGGTTTTACCCCAGATAACCTTCCTAGCACAACCTTGGGAGCCAAGTTTTGAACCACCAACCTAGGAATCGGCAGCCAACCTGCTCATGGCCCGCTACTAGTAGAAATGTCAATTAACATCTCTAATTTAATCTAAATCTAAAATCTAAATAAAAATCAGTCAATTTAAATAAAGAGAACAAAAATGCCCGAACAACAGATGGTTCTTTGCTCATTAACTAAAGCTTCTCATAAAAACCAAAACTGTCACCTGATCATCAGGATCCTTTGGGATCTGACAGCAGCCAAAGTCCACAGCCACCTGGCTGACATTGCCGCCCATTAGAGCAACTTCCACAGCAGCAAAGGCTTCCTGCACAACAGCCAGACACTGCAGGAAGAAGATGAGGGTGAATTTAACACAGGAATTTAATGCCTGTCATATGATGCACAGACAGGTGTCTGTCTTCACACCTTTTCTGAGCCACCGACCGCTTCGTTCCTGAGACTCAAGCCTACAACCTGAAACAGAGAAAGTGACAGATGTGAGAGTGAGGATGTTGTTATTTAAAGGAGGCATGTCTCACTAGCCTAATTAGTGATAACAAGCACCTCTGTTTATGTAACATGCAGATCTGGAGGTACAATTGAGGACACTGAGGTCTTGGTAATGTGTCTGGGAATTTGGAGAGGGCTGATAACCTGAGAAGAAGTTCACAGTCTATGAATACAAAACAAAGACTAATTACAATGTAAATAAAATAATGGGATTTTGAATTATCAACCACATTTACTATGTTTGTGTTGTGTTATGTTTGTGTTGTTGTGGAGATTAAAATCAGCATTTAGACCACCAATCAGGGAATAAAATTCTTCTTCTCAGATTTTCTTTTAGTAGTGTAGGTATTTGGACTTAAGTATTTTAAAAAATCCTGTCTACAGCTCTGGTAATATGTTAATACTATGACCATGGATCGTGTCAGTTTACATTGTTGTAGGCAGAGAAATCCAGCTTCGCCTTTACAGGAGCAGAGGAGGCCACAGCTCCGTACACTAGATGAGGAAACTGCAAGAGGAAGAGAGATAGAGGAGAGACAAGCTTAAAAACAAATTAATATATAGGTCATTGCATTCATGCATTCATATAATGCCTCATGTGTTATATATTTTTTGGCCTCTGTGGCATTTGCAGACAAGAGAATGCTTTTAGTGTGTTTCACCAACTAATATCAAAGGACAAGTCTGGTAATATTCTACATTTTAACCAACTAACCAAAAATCCTATATTAACAAGTATCTGTCTCTGTAGCCAAAACCCCATATAGCTTATTCCTCTGTGCCATTGAGCTACATTGTTGTACAAAAAGTGTTAAAAGCACATTAGTGAATCATATTGTTGCACTGGTTGACATTTTCATTTCTATGAACACAGTGACTGTAACTTTATTTTGTGAGTCAGTCCCACACACACCATGACACTGCTGTGAGTACTCTAATATAGTAGCCAGATTTGCACATAAAATAGTGCCTAATAAATATACTATTTACTCATGTTTTACATTCACTATGTTAATTTGTTGACGATAAGAGCATAGAGAAAAACGGCAGCCCTATTCTTTAATTCTGAACAAACACCCTAGATTATTGATGATCTAAGGTGTGTTACACTGAATCAACTGCAGGATCTCTGCAGTGACCATAAGTCAAAGCCAGCCTCTTATGTGTTAGTAACATCTTTTTCTTTTAGTTTGTGGTCTAAGTGGTAGACGTGATAGGTGGTTGTGAATTCATTAGATGATATATGGCCTTTCTTATTTCCTTTAGGGTTTAAAAAAGAGCAGCCATTATAACAGGAGAGGAAATATTGCCTTTAGACTACTCTACAGAAATGTTCACACTGCAGCGATTCCCCACCAACTGATTCTTATCAGTGGATTTTAATACAATCATTCTGGTTGGATATGTTTTTGTAAAAGGATACAGAGCTACAATAAGAAAAATCTCTGCATACATGTTTTCATAATCAAGGTCAATTGTCATGCATGCTGACGGGCGATAGCTCAAGCACATGAGCGCCCAGGCTATGTGCCTCTCTCTCTCCCTTCTTCTTCTCTGTCTCCTTCCTGTTACTCTCCGCAGGTCCTCCCGCCTCCAGAGATGCAGCTGTAGAGTCTGGATCTGCAACTGCAAACAACCTACTGCTCCCATAATCCTGTTTAATACCTGCTGCTAAACCTGCTAAAATTTACTATAATTAATAATGATGATTATTAATGTTATGAGCTGTCATTAGGTAGCACTACAGTTTCCATTACATTACTATTGCTGTTACTGCTGCTGCTATCACTATTATTAATATTTCTATCACTGGACGTTCTTGTTCTTTTCCTCTGTGCTCTCTCTTGCTCTCTCTCTCTCCAACCCAACCAGTTGAGGCAGATGGCCGCCCACCCTGAGTCCAGTTATGCTCGAGGTTTCTGCCTCTTAAAAAGAAGTTTTTCCTTGCCACTGTCACCTAGTGCTTGCTCTTGGTGGGAATTGTTGGGTCTGTGTAAATAATATTATAAAATGAAGGGCTAGACCTGCTGTATTTGGAAAGTGCCTTGAGATAACGTATGTTGTGAATTGGCCTTATACATATAAAAATTTACTTGACAAAAAAATGTTGTCTTTTAAAGAATTATTAGTTAAGAGAGCAGAGCCTTAAGCCTTATGCATCTTTGAAAGCCTCATATTTGGGTCCAGTCCTTCACCTTTCCTCTGAACCAGGCAGAAAGAGCTCCAGAGTAGGAGCCTCCAAAGCTGATCCAGGTGTTCCTGTGGCTCAGATTGAAGCTTTGGCTGATGTACTGGTGGAATACAGCCAAGTCAGCGAGCCTGGACCAAAGAGACAGAAATACACAAGTTCAGCATCTTTCACTTGAAAAAAAAAAAGGGACGCAATAACCCTGCCACCCCTCCAAAACAAAGAGACAACCAAATGGTTTATTAACATATAAGATCTGAATTGACATTCAGAAATTCCCATACGTGAATGTAATATATGTACATTTGTTGAATTTCCATATATGAAATACATTGTTTTCAAAATTCAGTTATGTGTTTTTTTGGTATTAATAAATTACCTCATTGCCTTGTGAGTTTGGTTTTTGGGACTGGGGCAAAAAAACCTCCTTACGAATATGTTGTGTTCCCATTCCATTAGACTGCAGCGTAACAGTACATTAAGGCATAAAAACTTCAAAAAAAACCTCATAGTATACTATGGCATAAAACGTCATGGAATAGTAAGGCAAAAAATCTAATAGTATACTTTGGCAAAAAGTGTAAAAAACAACATAGTATAGTAAAGAATAAAAATATAAGAAAAACGTCATAGTATAGTAGGGTATAACAAATATCAAAAAACATCATATTATGGTAAGAAATAACATTGTAAAAAAACATCATAATGCCGTAGGGCATAAAAACATCAAAAAACGTCATAGCATAATAACGCATATAAATGTCAAGAAATGTCAGAGTAATGATGCAAAAAAAAGTGATAGAATAGTGAGTCAGAAGAACGTCAAAAAAAGTCAAAGTATAGTAAGATATAAAAAGTTTTACCCAACCCACTATATTTAGTGAGGCAAAAAATTGTCTAAAAACATCATAGTATGATAAGGCATAAAAATGTTAAAAAAATGTCATAGTGTAGTCAGCCAAACAAAACTCAAAACGTCATAGGATAGTAAGTCAAAAAAACGTCAATAACGTCATAACGTAGAAAGGTAATAAAATGTCATAGTATAGTAAGGCAAACAAATGTCAAAAAACGTCACAGTACAGTAAGTCGAAAAGTGTCCAAAAACATCAAAGTATAGTAAGGCAAAAAAACGTCAAAAAATGTCATAGTATAATAAGGGGAAAAATTTTTTAAATGTCATAATATGCTTAGGTTAAAAAATTTTAAAAAATGACACAGTATGTTAAGGCATAAAAGTGTGATATTATGGTGAGGCATAAAATGTAAAAAAAAAACATCATAGTATATTAAGGAAAAAAATGTCAAAAAACATCATAGTATAGTAAGGCAAAAAAGGTCATAGTACAGTAAGGCAAAAGAAAGTCAAAAAAAATCTTAGTATCGTAAGGCATAAAAATGACAAAAAACGTCATAGTATAGTTTGGCATAAAAATGTCAAAAAACGTCATAGTATAGTTTGGCATAAAAATGTCAAAAAACGTCATAGTATACTATGGCATAAAACGTCCAAAAAACATCATATTATATTAAGGCATAATATGTCATAAAATTGACATAGTATGGTAAGGCATCAAATGAAAAAGTATTGTTAGGCATAAAAATGTCAAAAAACGTCATAGTATAGTTTGGCATAAAAATGTCAAAAAACGTCATAGTATAGTTTGGCATAAAAATGTCAAAAAACGTCATAGTATACTATGGCATAAAACGTCCAAAAAACATCATATTATATTAAGGCATAATATGTCATAAAATTGACATAGTATGGTAAGGCATCAAATGAAAAAGTATTATAAGGCATAAAAATGACAAAAAACGTCATAGTATAGTATGGCATAAAAATGTCAAAAAACTTCATAATATACTATGGCATAAAACGTCAAAAAAACATCATAGTATATTAAGGTATAGAATGTCAGAAAAACGTCATAGTATGGTAAGGCATCAACTCACTTAATATTGTAAGACAAAATAATGCCAAAAAACATTATAGGATAGTATGGCATAAAAATATTTTTTAAAAATGTCATAGTATAGTATGGCAAAAAAAAGTTAAAAAAACCATCATATTATATTAAGGCATAATCTGTCATAAAACTGTCATAGTATGATAAGGCATCAAATGAAAAAGTATTGTAAGGCATAAAATGTCAAAAAAAACATCATAGTATAGTATGGCATAAAAATGTCAAAAAACGTCATAGTATACTATGGCATAAAATGTCAAAAAAACATCATAGTATATTAAGGCATAATATGTCATAAAATTGACATAGTATGGTAAGGCATCAAATGAAAAAGTATTATAAGGCATAAAAATGACAAAAAACGTCATAGTATAGTATGGCATAAAAATGTCAAAAAACGTCATAGTATACTATGGCATAAAACGTC
>NW_019524816.1:919873-976100 GCF_002814215.2 Seriola lalandi dorsalis | reverse complement strand
GCAAAAAACGTCATAGTAAAGTCAGGCACAAAACGTCACAGTATAGTAAGGCATAAAAATGCCAAAAAAATACATATTATAGTAGAGCATAAAAATGTCAAAAAACATCATAGTATAGTATGGCATAAAATTTCAAAAAATGTCATAGTATACTAAGGCATAAAAATGACAAAAAAATGTCATAGTATAGTCAGGCACAAAACGTCACAGTATAGTAAGGCAAACAAATGCCAAACAAAGTCATATTATAGTAGAGCATAAAAATGGCAAAAAACATCATAGTATAGTATGGCATAAAACGTCACAGTATATTAAGGCATAAAAATGCCAAAAAACTTCATTGTATAGTAAGGCAAAAAATATATCAAAAAGGACCATAGGACAGTAAAGCCCCAAACCAGGGATTGAACCCGTGACCTTGCCACTGTGAGGCAGGAGTCCTGACCATTGTACAACAATACTTCTGCATCCCAAGTTCATGGTATAGCATGATATTAAGGATATTTTAGCATACTAATCCATGATATATCACAAAAGATTGTCCATTTGGCATAAAATGTCATGAAAACATAATTGTATAGTAAGACATATAAATATCAAAAAACATCATAGTATAGGATGGCGCAAAAATGTCACTGTATATAAAAGCCTGAAAGCAGGGTTTGAACCCTTGCCCTTCTCAGTGTGAGGGAATAGTCCTAACCATTCTACCACCATGCTGCTGCATTATGAACGCCTTGTATAGAAAGGTATATAAAATATCAGTATACTACTCCTTGACATATCATAAAAATTCATAGTATTGTGAGGCATAAAATATTATAGTATAGTAAGGCATAAAAATGGAAAAACAATTCATCGTTTACTGTGGTGTGAAAATATCAAAAAGCATCATAAGAGAGTAAGGCCCCAAACTAGGGTTTGAACCCATGACCTTCTCATTGTGAAGCAACAATCCTAACCATTGTACCACGATGCTGCTGCATCGCAACTGAATGATATAGCAACATATTAAGAATATCTTAGCATACTAATCCATGATATATCATAAAAGGTTATTGTCCATTAGGCATAGAATGTCATTGTATAGTAAGGCATAAAAATGTCAAAAAACATCATAGTTTAGGATGGCGCAAAAATGTCACAGCATATAAAAGCCTAAAAACAGGGTTTGAACCCTTGCCCTTTTCAGTGTGAGGCTATAGTCCTAACCATCGTACCACCATGCTGCTGGATCACTAACTCATTGTATAGCAAGGTATATAAAATATCAGTATACTACGTGAAATATCATAAAACGTCGTAGTATTGTAAGGCATAAAACGTCAAAGTATAGTAAGGCATATAAAAATGCCAAAAAACTTAATCGCGTACTGTAGCGTGAAACTATCAAAAAATATCACAGGATTATAAAGTCTGAAACCAGGGTTTGACCCCTTGACCTTCTCAGTGTGAGGAATAGTCCTAACCATCGCACCACGATGCTGCTGCATTGCAAAGTCATTGTATAGCAAGATATATGAAATATCAGTATACTACTCCTTGAAATATCATAGAACATCATAGTATAGTAAGGCATAAAAATGCCAAAAAAATACATATTATAGTAGAGCATAAAAATGGCAAAAAACGTCATAGTATAGTATGGCATAAAATTTAAAAAAACATCATAGTATAATAAGGCATAAAAATGGCAAAAAACGTCATAGTATAGTCAGGCACAAAACGTCACAGTATAGTAAGGTAAAAAAATGCCAAAAAAAGTCATATTATAGTAGAGCATAAAAATGGCAAAAAACGTCATAGTATAGTATGGCATAAAATTTCAAAAAATGTCATAGTATATTAAGTCAAAAAAATGGCAAAAAACATCATAGTATAGTATGACATAAAACGTCACAGTATAGTAAGGCATAAAAATGCCAAAAAACTTCATTGTTTACTATTGCGTGAAAATATCAAAAAACGTCATAGTATAGTATGCCATAAAAATGTCAAAAAACGTCATAGTATAGTATGGCATAAAATTTCACAGTGTAGTAAGGCATGGAAATGCCAAAAAAATACATATTATAGTAAAGCATAAAAATGGCAAAAAATGTCATAGTATAGTATGGCATAAAATTTAAAAAAACATCATAGTATAATAAGGCATAAAAATGGCAAAAAACGTCATAGTATAGTCAGGCACAAAACGTCACAGTATAGTAAGGTAAAAAAATGCCAAAAAAAGTCATATTATAGTAGAGCATAAAAATGGCAAAAAATGTCATAGTATAGTATGGCATAAAATTTAAAAAAACATCATAGTATAATAAGGCATAAAAATGGCAAAAAACGTCATAGTATAGTCAGGCACAAAACGTCACAGTATAGTAAGGCATAAAAATGGCAAAAAAAGTAATATTCTAGTAGAGCATAAAAATGGCAAAAAAACGTCATAGTATAGTCAGGCACAAAATGTCACAGTATAATAAGGCATAAAAATGGCAAAAAACGTCATCGTATAGTATGGCATAAAATTTCAAAAAACGTCATACTAAAATAAGGCATAAAAATGGCAATAAACGTAATAGTATAGTCAGGCACAAAACGTCACACTATAGTAAGGCAAACAAATGCCAAAAAAAGTCATACTATAGTAGAGCATAAAAATGGCAAAAAACGTCATAGTGTAGTATGGCATAAAATTTCAAAAAATGTCATAGTATATTAAGTCAAAAAAATGGCAAAAAACATCATAGTATAGTATGACATAAAATTTAAAAAAATGTCATAGTATACTAAGGCATAAAAATGGCAAAAAACATCATAGTATAGTCAGGCACAAAACGTCACAGTATAGTAAGGCATAAAAATGACAAAAAAAGTCACATTGTAGTACAGCATAAAAATGGCAAAAAACTTCATAGTATAGTCAGGCACAAAACGTCACAGTATAGTAAGGCAAAAAAAATACTTCTGCATCACAAGCTCATGGTATAGCATGATATTAAGGATATTTTAGCATACTAATCCATGATATATCACAAAAGATTGTCCATTAGGCATAAAATGTCATGAAAACATAATTGTATAGTAAGACATATAAATATCAAAAAACTCTAACATTTTTAATACTCACCATACTTTGATATTTTTATACCTGACCTACCTATACCTACCTAACTATTACTCTTTTATGCCTTACTATTCCAAGTCTTTTTTATGCCTTACTATATTAAACCTTACTATACTATGACATTTTTATAACTTACTATAATATGACCTTATTATACCTTATTATAGTATGACCTTTTTATTCCTTACTATACTATGTTGGTTTTATGCCTTACTATACTAAGCCTTACTATACTATGTTGTTGTTATGCATTACTATACAATGGCATTTTATGCTTTAATATACTATGACTTTTTATACCTTACTATAGTATGACCTTTTTAACTTACTGTACTATGACATTTTCATGCCTTACTACACTATGATGTTTTAATGCTTTTCTATACTATGGTGTTTTTTATGCCTTACTATACTATGATGGATTAATGCCTAACTATACTTTTTTATGCCTTACTATATTTTGATATTTTAATATCTTACTAAACTATGACCTTTTTATGCCTTACTATACTATTTCATTTTTATGCTTTACTATACTATGACAGTTTATGCCCAACTAAAATAACTATACTAACTATACCTAACTAACTACTTTGACCGTAAGCCTTATTATTGTATGAATTTTTATACCTTGCCATGCTATGTTGTTTTTATAACTTACTATATTATGCCTTACTATACTACAACATTTTCAATAACTTACTATACTATGGTGTTTTTTATGCCTTAGTATACTACGATTATATTTTTATGCCTTACTTAATGCACAATTGTGTTGCCTATCTGTATGTCATACTGTGGGGCAGGTAAGAGAACAAAACAATTGTGCATTTTATGACTAAAGCATGAACATTTCAGCATATAATCTACATACCCCAAGGTTTTATTTCAGACATGGAGGCAATTTGTATCTGACCTCTGGTGACCTCGGGAGGTCATTGACATCAACATTGCATTTTTCCAGTTTTTGTCCCATTTCTCCATTATAATCATGTATATCTTTGCAAAAAATGCATAAAGATGCTTATTTGTTGCTGTGGCCATGTATCATAATTTTGCTAAGAGCACCAATTTTGAAGGTTCGACGGCAGACCCCAGCATTTCCAGGTGTTAAGGTAGCTATAGATTGTTAAAAACACTGACAACATCTACTGTGTGTTCTGAGTTGATACATCAGTAACTCCACACATCAACTCGGCCTTTCAAAAAGCTTTTGAGTGGTTAAGTGAATGCGCTGATCAGGTCATCAGCCATCCACCTCTATGGTATGAAACAGAATGCTGACAGGAACACATCCGAACTCAGTGACAGTGCTCATCTAGTTTGCTGCAGAAGTGGATAATAAGGAAGGTGAGGCAGCACATCCAGACAAGCAGGTTCATGAGCTATAAACATAAAGGCAGAATCACAGAAAGTCATGTGCGGCAGTACACCACATGACTTTGTGATTTTCTGTCTAATTTCCTCTTACTGTACCATTTCTCTATATGTCCTGGGCCAGATGAGCTGCCCAACAGCAGGTTGAAGTCCACATTCGGTGGCCTCTTGCAGCATAAGTGATTCTTGTAGTTAAATACATAACACCATGGAGGACAGGATGTCATTATACAGTCTTTGTGCTGTACATGACATTTTCTGTAGATATCACTGCAGTGCTGTTGAGTAGAAGAACATCAAGGTGGAAGCTCTTATTGTTACAAGATCAGGCAGATGTGCTTTCCCATGTGAAATACTGTACTTAGAGAAGACTATCATCTTCTCACTTGTGGTGGACTTTCAATACTTCCGGCTGAAAAAAAAGTACCACAGAAAGGCCTCGGTTCAGCAGTGGTGAGGATGCTGACAAAATTAAAGAGGTGGTTTTAACCCGAGTGGAGCGTTTGCAACACATTTGTGTCAAAATGGCAAATTAATCATTTTATATTCCTCAAAAATAAAAAAAAGAAGAGAACTGAAGCCATCCCTCAGAGGAAAATCAGATGCAGTTTACTTTCTGAAGCCACTTATGGAGAAGCAGACTGTACTGAGGAGTCCCAGGGGGTGCTACCGCCCTGTTACCTCAGGTGCAGCACAGCAAACATCACAGCAAAAGTAGTGCAAACAACATTCATATCCCAGTGCTTTTACTCACATGCATTAAGGGTAGGGACCTCACCAGGGGTGCATAGCCTCCAAGCAAGATGGCATGCAAAAAGGACTAATACAAAAATTAATCAAACAAACAACTCAGTTGACTGTATGATGGAAGCAAATTCAATGCAGAAGCAATACAAACCATAAGGAAAAGCAAAGCAAAAAGGAGCAAAACCAATAGCGACAAAAACAGCAGCGGGTGAACCTACAATGGTCATAATGCTGCGATAAAAATAAACGGTTATTGTGGCCCTACTCACCACCTCTGGTGTGGGGCACTAACACCCAAGGGAGGGCAGGACAGCAACCAGCAAAACTAAAATGGAGGCGGTGATTGAGTAAACAGTATAAAATGCTGAGTTTTGTTTGGCAATTGACTTGAACTACATGTATCCCCGAACAACAAACACAGGAAACTTGTCCTTAGGGAGTTGGATGGAGAAAGCACCAGGCCTGCGAGCTGCGTTCATTAACACTACCCACATTCACCTACACTAGGGGAGCGTTCCCCATCACAAAGGCATCAGTGCCAAAAGGAGAAGGAAAGGTCCAGATTTGGGCTTTTTTGTACATTGTTTTGTTTTCATGTGTGTGTTGTACATTGTCATTATGCACAGAGACAAGGTAAAATAAATACATTTCTTTAGAATTTTTATATTTTTAATTGATAAAAATGCATGTGGTCACACAGTACATTGTTAGAAAATGGGAGACAAAAGCCTGTTTATTTAGCAGCAATGTAGGTACAGTCATAATTTGGGCCATGTTGGTAAAGAAAACTGACAACCATAACTGTGTATGCCGGAGAGAAAGTTGAAGTCATCTGGTATCATTCTTTTCTTTTTTTTTCTTTTCAAGTTGCATTAAGTGATTATAAAAAAAACATTTGAAAGTTGTTTGTAGCAGGAATACATTTAACAAACACCAAAGCTCTGATTCAGTAAGGTTTGAGACATCAGTTAAACCAGGCCTTTAATGCATTGTAAGGAACAAGCTAAGAAAGTCTGCTGGCTCCTCTGTACTGTCCTCCGTCTCTGGGCAGAAGTCCGGAGGGTTGAGCTGACTGGGGTCCGAAATCCCAATGACATTGTTAAAGAAGCTAGTGAACAGAAAGACAGTGACATAATTATCATTTGGCAAGATAGAAATATTTCTGATTTTCAAAAGTCGGTTTCTGGCTTGTCACTATTATACTGCCTTTGCTGCCATATCAAGTGGTTTTTACAGTGTCGATCTAAATCTTACTTTGTCATCATCCATCCAAACTGGTCAGTGTGGTACAAAGTGGTGATAGGAATGCATCCGAATTCAGTGACTGTGGTCATGAACTTTCCTGGAGGGACAGAGACGAAAGTAACTGTGTCAATAAAATGGCATGGATCAATACGCAGTGGTGACACTTTGAAACCGTTACATCCTCTCTCACCTTGTTTGTCGGGCAGATCCCCGATCCAGGTGTTGACCAGGAGTCCTTGTCCGGGTCCAGACGAGCTGCCCAGAACAGACTGGCCCAGCAGGGATGCAGTTTTTGGGATTCCCAGAGGCTGGAAATCTGCCTTCAAAGGCATTTTCTTGCATGTTTTGTTGTGATGGAAAATCTCATACATGGTAGCCTGAGGGATGAAAGTTGTGGGATGAGGCTGTTTTCTTCCTCTTATACCTGGCTTTTAAACTTATATTAACAAATGGGGCTGTGTACAGATTAAATACATATTTGTACATAAAACCACTCACAGAAAAAGTGAGTGGTTTTAATGCTGTTGCAAAATCACTGTATAATTACCATAGAAAAGGTGGATATTAAATAAAATAATAAAGGTCTCAAAAAGTATAAAGTGAGATTTCCATTCATCTTTTGATTATAAAGCAGGTCTAGGTTCTATCTCAGAACTCTGTCCACAGAAAGATGCATACAGACTGTATTCAGAAACTGAGCCTTAAAACAACCTCTGTAACTTTGTGATGTCACAACAAACACAACAAGTCACCAATCTCAGCCTCGCCCTAGTAAACCCACCATCCAACCTTGCAGGAGTTGCTTTCGTTGGGTGTTTATCTTAAATCTGCTATATTTTCTTCAATTAGTCAGCCAATCAATCAGAAGAGAGGTTCAGAGCCAATCAGAAGAGAGGCTATTTAAGACCACAAATATATCTTTTTGTGGATCAAGACTTTGAATAAAAAATGTAAAATATCGGCCGTTTAAATGAGTTGATATTAAATTTGAGCACTTAAATCTGTACATTCACAAACTACTCACACCTGGATATAACACACATAGTTTGTCAGCCACGGTCAGATAACTGCAGTTATTGTGAACTTTATCTAGTATAAAAAAATATGGATTTGTTGTTGTGTCATGTGTCAACCAAAGGATCTCTCCTTGTATAAAGTATTTGCAAAGTATAATTTTGGAGACATATTAAAGAAAATCCCTCAACTCGTTTAATGGCGGATCTTATTACCTTCCATTGAAATTAAAACTAATAATGATTCCTTAGTCTTAATTTGTATTTTTGCTCTTCAGTTCTCTAAAATTAGAAATTAAGTTTCAACTTTGACTATACTGATGGAATAATCTTCTGATGCAGATCCCTGTGCCTTGACTTCAATAAAATAATTTTCCTTGTACTTTTCCCCCGTGATCAGGAGTGACTGCTCTCTAAAATGAATATTTTGGATTGCTTTGGTCACCTCTCTGTAGAGCAGAAGAACATCCAAGGAGAAGGTCTTATTGTCATGTGAGCCAAACTCATCAAGCCTTATCCGTTGTCCCAGTGCATCATACAGGTACCTGGCAGTGACCCACAGCTTCTCATTCTGTGAGGACTGCAGAAAGATTATATGAGTGAGTTCACATATTGTAATTGTGTTTAGTCCTGATGCTCAGGTTCTGCTTTAATGTACTCAAAAATCACAAACACTTACCACAGACAGGGCCCCGCTCAGAAGAGGAGGACTTGCTGTGTAGAGAAGATGTGTAAAAGTATAACACTGCATTATTTAACAAAGGTACACACATTTTACACAGTAAAACAGCATGGAAGGCCTGTATTGTGAGAGCATAAAATGACAAAAGAACAGAGAAATGAAACGGAATCAAAATCATTTTTGTCCATATATCTATCTGGTATTTTACTTACAGCATGGGTGAGGCCTCTGTGCCAGGCAGCCTGCCAGTAAACACGATAAAACTACGAAGAGTTTCATATTTTCAGTTTCCACGCTTCTGCTCTCAGGCAATTACAAACACTCTGGTGCTTGTGAGGAGTCACTTCCTTATAAACACCGCCACTAAGGCGCTGGGAGAAAGTCCTGCCTCCAGGTTTTATTTATAACTCTATGTAAAATAGGTGCTCATACATCATTGAAAGGCATCTGCTATCAGGCTCACAACACCATAAAAGCCTAACACCTGTTCTACTTTCTGCTCTATAAACTGGTTAATGTTTGTCATGGAGGGGACAATTGAACAGCAGATTTTGTAATTGAAGATTATTATATCTACACACATTTTACAACCAAACGTATAACATCATCAAAATACACAATGCAGTACATTACACAGACTGCAAACATACACCACGCTTAAGTTACAGATGTTCAGAAAAGCTCGCTTTCATACAGTGCTTGCAGCGGGGTGGCTGTGAGGCCTGCCTGCACTGGGTCAGGGGTAAAGAATGCTGTTTGTGTTCACAAACGTAAGAGGCCATAAAACCCCGAACTGGATTTGTGGTGGACTGGAGCGGAGGGATCACATGTGTCAATAGCGCTGTGTCACTGTCATATGATGTGGAGGTGCGTGACTGCTGTCGTTAGATAGGAGTACCTGAATGTCACAGGTATGTTCTTCTCTCACTGATTTACTCTGTTGAGCTCATATACGCACTTTATTTAACGACAGCATTACACTGTTTATACACATTAACATGGTTCTTTATTCCCGTGATTCGATATTTCACATTTCAACACTATGCAAAAGAAAGTGTTGCACTTTTAAGTTTCTAATATTGCATTTGACTTGCACAGTAAAAGTTGAGCTCATAGATTTAACAGTGTCCACATCTTTGTATTCACTTTCACTAAATCACAACCCCATTAAGTTTGAATAAAGAATACAATATATCTTAATTACATTCATTTTACAAGTCATGTCTACAAGATTATTTTGTTAACTGCAGTTAAAAAAAAAAAAGGTTATTAAATTATTTAATTTATTTAATAATAAAAAATAATTAAAGTGGAAAAAAACTAAAATACCTAACACAAGAGTGTGAATAAAGGCAATGAAAGAACAGATCTACTCAGCGCTGAAGAGCAACTTTACACTCAACATTGGTCACAGTGTCAGGTGATTCCTGCTGTCAGTCCAGTTAGACAGCAATCCAGTCTCTCAGAGACAGTGAAAGATAAAAAATAAAAAACACCACAAGTATTCTATTGCAATTGCTTTTTTTTCATGATTTAGTGGTTTTGACAAGTGCTAACACGCATTTTGTCAATACGGAGTTCACTTTTTCACACCCCGGTCTTCATAACAGCGGTCACTGTGGACTAAACTGTGTATCCCCTTTCGTTGCTTTAACACAGAAAGCATTCAAAGGCCACATCTTTCAAAATTCAGACACTGTTTTCTCACTCAAACTCAACCAGCACCTACACTCACAGGTTTACATACCATCTTTAAAAATGAACCTACCATAAGAAAAAATGTATTGATAATTAGATTAATATTTGCTATATTCTGCTACATCTACATCTAAAAAGAAAAAAAAAATGCATAAACTGGGACAAACAAAACTGTGTGCCTGTTTTCATTCCTTGATGGTGTCTATGAAACTCTGGTGCCAGCTGAGCAAAGGGGGGCAGGTGAGGCTGAATCCAGAACATTTTGTAAATGTAAGGAACAATATGTTGTTCTCTCACTGTTTTCACCCAGTCACAGACTAGTTTATAGCCCATCCAGGATGGCGTCATTTTTCCTTCCACCTTACTCTCCATTCCTCAGTCCTATAGAGGAACGCTTTCCCTAATGGAGGTGGAAAGTGTATAGGTTTATGAAATGTTTTGGTTGCATTAGTGCCTTTCTGGATGCGAGATTAAATGTTGTGCTGAGCTTCATGTTGGTAGAGAGAACTGTCTGTACAGTTTTTAAAAAATTGAACTCAGTATAGAAAAATGTGTGATACAAACAGTAAAGAGTCAAACAGAAATAGCATCAATGCTTACGGTTTAAATACTGTGTATAGTACCACAAATAGAATTTAGTTAATCTATATTCATAATTTTGCTGATTTGACCTTTTCTCAGTCTGCACCCCATCCCCCTTGTGTAAACTCTAATAATTTTTCAGTCCTTCATTTCAGTAGTATGTCTGATGTTATGAGGATTCACTGTTGTCATTGAGGCTAACTTATGTAAACCTGTAGATTTCAGAAGCTTGCATCAAAGTCATGTTACTCATATTTAAAACCATTAATTTTTCACTTAATTGTGAATGCAAACACTGAATATCAGCAAGTTTCTAGGGAACAACATGAGGATGTCTGACCACTGGAGGTAGTTTGAGCAGCTGGCAAATGCCATTGCACTCTGGTCCATGTTGCTCTTCCAGGAAGTACCTGAGGCCTCTGGCGCCAAAGTTGGACGGGCCTTTAGGGGTCTTGGTGGAGTGGATCTGGGGGTCGGTTAAGTAGGTCAACCCTTTGCCATTGGCCGTCACCCATCCTGTGAAAACGACAAGAATAGTTGTGGAAAATCATCGTACACATTGGTGGTTTCAGTGACACACGCACACACGCACGCACGCACGCACGCACGCACGCACGCACGCACACACACACACACACACACACACACACACACACACACACACACACACACACACACACACACCTTGAAGGTCTACAACGACTTCCTGGTAGCCAGAGAACTGGTAGGTGAAGTGTCCAAAGGCAAGGCCATATTTTGTAGCCTTGAGACTCTCGTCCTTCTTTCCACTGTTGTTGGTGAGTTTGACAAAGTCTCCGAGCATGTAGGGCTCCACGGTTACACAACCCACGATCTCATTCCCATTCAAAATCTATCCACAAGGGTAAATTAAGAAAAGTTTGAAGTCCATTTTGACTCATTCATATTGCAAAAAAATTACAGTTGTGTATTTTGTGCTATTACGGTGTAAAAGTGAGTGTTTGATGATGATTTGTCACTAGAGGTGATACTCAACAGTGCGTTGCAGTCTTACTAAATGGGGCATATATTCAGAATTTGTATGCATGCTAAAATGGTGAATCACTGAAATATATTGTGTGGTTTGCACTCAGACAGTTACATATTGTTTTATTTGATTTGATTCATTCAGAGAGGATTAGACCCAACTGAAGAAACACTCACTAATATGCTCTTATTTGTATTGTAATTTCCAATTTCCCCCTTTTAAGCTCATAGTACCTTCTATATTAATAACCAAGAAAATATTGGCTTTACTCGTGTCACAGGAGGGTATTTCTAACTATAAACTGACAACCGGAGGCTGTATTACATTAGAATTTCAACCAAAACTGCTTCAAGGCTACTGCAGGCAGTACTGCACTCTGCTGACTATAAAGATATGGAAGTATATGTGTAAGGGGTCCTATTAAAGTACTGTTTATGAATGAGGTCATTTTAAATTAATGCAACATCTGCTATTTCTTCTCCTCCTAAATGAAGTAAACTGTTATGTATTTGTTTAATGTTTGGCGTGTGCTTTTAGTTCATTTCATCTTTACTATTTGGACTCACCAACAGCGCCTCTGAGGGAATGAAGAAGATCTGAGCCATGACGTCTCTGTCGAAGAGACTCTTATTGAATTCAGTCACATAGTACTGGGCTGTCATCTGTCTCTCCACGTCTTTCAGATGAAACTGGATCTGCTTTGGCTTTAAGTAATCCTTCCCCACATAACTAAGGACATACATACACAGACAAAATAAGACTTAAAGTCATCATATTCAGGTTGTGGCGACAATGTGTAGCTGCTTACCTGCTTAACCTTTCCTCCTGATGTAAAAACTGTACCCATATTGTTTCTCTCTGCCCACCCTTCATCCCCATTAGCGCTCCGATGTAAACACAGGTCTCCCTTGCTGTCCACAGTCCTTTTGCTTTGGAGAACTTTAAATGAAGAGCACCTAGTGGATATGACATTCAGAGATTAGCAGTTACAGTTTTATGCACTCCTGAAGACAGCTGGGTTTTTTCACTTAAACTTCATTACGATTCATCCTTTGGGAATCATGAACGTTTTTTTTTTTTTTTAAACATTATTCCAATCCATCAACTATATTTTAATGGCAATCCATTTGATAGATGTCAAGACATTTGCCACAACTAAAACCCAAAAATGTCAACCTCATGGTGGCACTAGAGGAAAAGTCTGGGGATCACCGAAGCCAGAATGCTTCATCCTTTTGGTACCATGAATGTCTGTCCAGAATTTCATAGCTATCGATTCAATACTTGTTGAGATATTTCAGCCTGGGCCAATGTGGAGGTCAGACTAACCACCACTGCCAGCCCTTGAGCCATGCTGTTAACGTGCCTAAAAAGATGACTGATGAAGACAAATCTCAACAAGAATGGGACTTCATACTCACAGTAGGCGGTTCTGTGTTCCTTGAGTTTGAATTGTGCCTCATCACTGTGCAACCTCTTCAGCAGACAATCATGACAAATTCCAGCAAGTACAGCTTCGTAATCCTTCTGTGACAACAAATACTGTTGCTTAGGGACAACACTATCTACGATGCTGTGCTTTAGGCAGCTGTAGCACGAGGGGTTCTTCCTCTGAGGGCCATTCACTTTTTCTGTAGAAGAGCCTTCACTGCGTTGGTGTTCACTTTGACTCTCCTCCAGCATCTCGAATGAACTCTCTGTGGAGGTTTCAGTGGGGGCACACTGGAAGAGGTTTGGGTGTGGGGTTGCTAAGGAGCCGTTGTTAGGAGGTTTTACATATACAGAGTCAACCTCAGTGTCTGTGTTTGGGTATACATTAAGGCTCTCCAGGGGTTGTGGCTTGGATGAGGCTTTGAATTCCCATCCAGATGTTGGGTTTTTGTACGTGACATCATGAACTGAATCACTGGTTTCATAATCAAGTGTTTCCAACAGGAAGAAGTTCCCATCGGACTCTGATGACTTGCTGCTTTGGCCTGTTCCTGCTTTTGGCAGGCTGGATGGCTGAGGTTTTCTCGTTGTGGGGGGGTTAAGGTCAGCTGAGATTTTTTCCCATGATGACTGGGAACCGAAACTGTCACTGAGGGAGCTGGAGGATGATCTGAGAGTTAGTTGGGATAAGGATTGTGGTGCTCCTTCAGCTACTGTCGGGTTCTGTGCCACACCAGCAGCATCAATCATACAATCCTCAGTGCCCAGTGTCTCTATTCCAGCTTGTATCACCTCAAACTTTTCTGAATCACTACTCGCATCAGAGGAGGAAGTGGCAGGTATCGCAGATCGTGGGACTGTATGGGAACTGGCAGCAGAGTTACAACCATGTGACTCTTGCTTCTCGTTTTCATCAGTGAATTTAAGCATGCTGTCTGACCTCTCATCATCAACCTCAGTGATCACACAGCTCTGATTCCTCGCATTTGCTCCACCTTCAATGGCACTACTTCCTGCGTAGCCACTGCTGCTGGGCCAAGAAGACCCTGAACCGCTCAAGGAGAGGTTCTGCCATGATGAGCCAAGGTCATCTGTTGTCCCTTGAGTGGTACGCGTGTCTGGCTTTTGTGGTGGATGCACAGATGAATTTGAACCTCTCTTATGTGGCTCCTCTCCTGTGGGTGTACCTTTTGACACTTTGCAGGCCTCAGTGCTACACTCTGTGTTGAGTGTATCAGGGGTTGTCCACAGTGCAGTTATACACAGCCTTGCCCCATCTATCTCGTCTTTAGTCCCCTTACAGTTTGGGTTGGTGGTATCGCACAGTGACGCATTATACTTCTGAAATCTCTGCATCACCTTAGTGAAACCTTCCAGAGTAAAATTTACTGATGTATCTTCAATGTTTCTGTAGCTGTCAGGAATAAAAGACCCCTTGTCTGAATTAAGGAAAGGTTCCACTCGCAACAGAAGCTTGACTTGGGAAACCAGTTTCATGATCTCAGCACAGAGGCTATCTTTGACTTGGTTCTCTGCATGACAATAATCATAGAAACTGGCTAAAGCTTTCTGGCAGGCCTGTGTTGCCTGTGCCACAACCTCCTGAGGAGTGCCGAGCCATTTGTGAGCGACAGTAAGGGAATAGGCAGCCTTGAGGAAGGTGTGAAGCTCCTGCTTGCTAGTGACTTGCTCGCCCTCTGCTTTGGTGAGCAAACCAATTGCAAATGCCTCTCTGCTCTGCAGGAGGAAAAACTCTCTTTGAGAGTCAGGGCACTCCACAGAAAAACTGTATGATAACAAGCAGGTCCCTTGAGTTGCCTAGAGAAAAAAATAGAGTCTGTCAGTAGATATTTCAATTTTCTCTCTTCTATCATGAGCTATCTCCCTTATCTCTGTTGATGCTATGACTTCATTCATTTCTGTTGTCTGTCAATTGCAGGCAATCATGAGTCATGCTAGAGAGCAGTCTATTGAATGACTTACTACATTGGTCAACACATAGAGTGAGGTGTACTGGCTGTACACCACGGCCATCTTTGCTGCCTGGGCTGCTGAAAGAAGACGATGACTCCCATCCCCAAGTAAGGACTTCTGCAAAAACAACAGACATAGACAAAAAAATCATATAAAGCCAATGAGGATGGGGAAGAACTTACTAAAAAAGAGGAAATCAGGTACAGAAAAAAGTACAGAAAACACCCCACACAAAGGATTAGCTCTGGAGCATGACCACTGTAAGGGACGTTTTTTTTTTTTTTCAGTACAACAACTCAAAACCAACCAAACCAATCCCATCTCCTCACTTATATCCCCGGGCCATTACAAGCCAACAAACCAAACCGCTTCCAACTCCCCAGTACTGCACACTTCTCCCACCAATGGATGCACCCAATTCCCCCACCTTCCCAAGCAAAATAAATAGATACGGGAATACCTTACACCTTATTAGTTTATTTCCTATATGTTTTTCTGTTTTCCCTCCCTATTTCTCTCTCCCTCTCAAATACATACATATCATATATCTAAATCTATAGCAATAACAAAAAGCTGTCAGTTGTACTCTGTAGTAGTGTATGCCATTATGTTACATTATATTATGTTAACTCTTGTTATGTTACTTTCGTCATTTTGTCTTTATCTCGCTTCACCATATATGTGTGTGTGTGTGTGTGTGTGTAATATATATAAATATATAAAGAGAGTATTATATTAATTAGCATTACGTCAGTTAGACTTACAAATTCAATATCTGGATTAGTCCTAAAAGCATGGAAGTCCTCATCATTCATAGACACCAGTATGTTGGCCAGTATGCCAAGAGAAGTTCCAATGCCCTAAAAAACAAAGACACATGCAGAGCAAAGGTTTATAACGGTGTGTAAACTGGGTCATGCATGTACATAAGCGGCAACTGTAAATTACATTGTGGCTTTGCCTCAGCTTACCTTTTTATCAGGTTGAGGAAGTGAGAAGTAGCCAACCAGAGAGGCCCAGATTAGCTCTGCAGCCTCTAACCACAGGCCTGTAAAGATAGTGAGGAAAGTGCCAATACAGTGCAGTGTCAGTATTCTTTCATTCAGTAAAAAATTATCTTACCTAGCTTTTGCAAAATCATTCCCCGCACTTGAACGCTAACGGCCTGCACAAGAGCCCTGTCACTGTCAGAGTGGTACACCCAACAACCTGTGTATTAGAAATGAATTATTTGCTATTTATTTAGCTTGTACTAAACAGAATAATCCATCATTAAAGGCAATTACAATATCATAGCAAGACCTTACCTGTGGCCCCGCTATTGTTAATCAGACTGTTCAGGATGTACTCTGCCTTCTGCAGTTTGCCTGTGGTAAAGATGATGATTGTATTCCCGTAATCACAACAAGTAATCAAAGATTAATTTTCCATGTTATAAGTTTGCATCAATCACTATCATTTCCCAAAACAGTGATTATGTTGATGTATAACACGTTACTTATTCATTCACATTTATTCAGTGCCAATGGCTCAGCACAAAACTAGAACTGGAAATGAAGTATGATCACCAGTCCCACATGTTTAACCCCACCCCTCCGCCACACTGTACCAGAGTTGAGGTACACCCTGGCCTGTCGTATGACCAGCTGGGGGGCCACAGGGGTGTCAGGGTGGCGTCTGTGGAGCAGCTTGGTGATGTTTAACAGCCGGCTGGACTCGTCCGTCCAGTAGAGGAAACGGTCCACTAAGAAGACCACTGCCAGCGCTGTGCGTGCTTCCTGAGCCACGATGGAAGCCTTTAAAACAGCCTGGCAGGAAAATAAACATCTCTAGTAAACAAACAGGACACACAACAATGAAATAACAGCGGCCACTCAGCTCCGTGATTATTACCAGTAGCTGAGGCAGGTGCTTGCTGATGAGGTCACTGAGGTTAGTTTTGTCGTTGGCGCCGACTGACAGCTTGTACTGCCACTTCTCCGGCATGAAGGGCCACTTCATCTCCATTGCCTCCTCCAGGAGAGAGGCCAGTTCAGCACACAGTGAGTCTACGGGAAACAAGAGTAAGTGGATTTTTCTAAGTCCAAGGAAACTGTGTGGCAATGCAGAGAATAATGGACATGAAATACCTTTTAAGTACCTATGCCCAAATAAAATGGTAAAATACTTGTTTAACTTTATTTGCAGAAGGGATTTATTTTACTTAAAGCTACACAAGAAAGATTTGTACATTAGCAACAGAATAAATCTGGACAGACTGCTGTTTTTGCTCTTACTGTATCGGGCTACATGTTACTCCCTGTGGGTGACAATATCTCCTTACTTGACAACATAATTAGCAAAAATACTGAGAACAGTTTCTAATAGTGGGGAACTGATTTCTAACATGCAGATTTTATTTTATTTTAGGCATTTTGCATGGTAGATTTGCATCAGTGTTATTATAGGATTAATAGCGGGACACAATTCATGTTAAAATCAAAACATTTTATTTGGTGTTCAACTTTTCTGTTGTTCCTTGTTGTTTCACCTGTTATATGTGGGCCACTGGGAAGGCAAGGGACTGGGCTATACTGAGTTTAGGGGATGAAAACTGTCCCAGCTTGTGCCACTGAAAAGCTGAACTCCACGTTGGATTTGCTGACTATTTGTAAACAACGCCTTTGTCCCTAATTCTCGCACAAACGTGAGCATAATCCCACCACAAAATCTCTGATCCTCACAAATCCCAATCAGACTTTCTCTGACGCCCAAATGAAAATTGACTAAACAGCATCATCTTGTGTCTGACCTCTGCAGCTGCAGTGGTTCAGCCTCTCTGCCTCAGTGGGCTGGATGGACTGTTGAGCTGCTGCTGCTGCTCTGAAGCACTCCTCCAGTAAACCCCCCACCTCCTGACTGTCCATTCTGGTAAAACTGATAAAGTTGTTGCCTGGTCCTCCTCCGTCCTTGGCCTCTTCACCTCTGTTCCTGTATTACAGTGATTCAAGAAGGGGGAAATTCCATGGAATGACCAGAGTGCTGTTGAGAAAGGATTGCACCATCACATGTGTTTAGAAGTTTCAAAACAAAGAAAAATGCACCTGATCCATGAATCAACTCAATCTCAAATCTCAATCTCAAGTATAAATGAACATGTAACAAAAATAAATTTAAAAAATAAATATATCTAAATTTAAACAACAGTCTATGTCTAAGTATATGTACATGACACATTTACTGATGTGCCTACATTCTCTTCAGGTAATGAAAATCAGTTTATAGTCTTTTAGGACAAGAGTTACAATGTGTCTACAACATTTAACAATGAATTTATTGTGACAGATACTTTCAATTAATTCAGATTATTATGATATTCTGCATTACATTTTCAGACATATATGCAAAAGTTACTTTAGGCGTTTACTCCTGATCTAAAAGACAACTTTCACCTGAAGTGACCTACAGAAAACACAATGTTGTGTCAATAGGAGGTTCAGAGTTGATTCACTATCACCATGGGCATTGGGTCAGGATGCAGGGTGAAAGAACGAAGGCCACCAGCTAAACATATATGCAAGATTTAGAAGAGAAGTACTTAACACAACAAATCAAAATAGTCTCATTATGTACATAAATAAATAAGGATAAAGAAGGTTACCCGAAACAAAGGATAAACAACAAATTATAAGAACTAAAGAGTAACAGACTTTTCTTAACAGAAACTGCAGCCCCATGTGAAGCTGAAAAAAAAGGTGAATGAGAGGAGAACAGCCCTTAAATAATCTTCTAGTGCCCAGGTGAACTCCATCAGGTAAATGAGGGGCAGAGTGAGAAAAAAAGAGCCAATCGGTGATAAGGAGAGGAGAGGAAGTGAGGCAGGTGAAGAGAGGAAGAGAATATGAAAGAAAATAGGGATATGTTCCAGAAGTGCATAATAGATAGATAAATGTTGTGACAACAGAAAGGGTGAAACCAACCCACAGACAGATAACTCAGCGGCAGTAGAAGTTGTTGTTTCAGCCTCCATGTCGACACATTTCATTTATTTCCTCTTGCCCAAGTTAAAGTTCAACATTAGGCTACAAGGTTGTCGCGTTAGTTTGATAGGCTTCATGAAACATAACTTTCACACACGGTAATTAAAATAAACGCCAGCTACCGTGTCTTCCAGTCCTCTTCGTCTTCCTGTTAGGGCAGGACTTCACGACGCTGCCTTCAAATGTTGTCGGAAATATCGCAATTTTCCCTAAGCACGAACGTGCGAGTAGACACTGCAGATCTGACTCAGAGGTGATTCTTTTAAGCAGAAAAATTTCTCTCTCTCTCTCACACACACACACACACACACACACACACACACACACACACACACACACACACACAGTGTCACTGCAAACCAGACTGTTTTTTAAACAACGCTTAAAAATAAACAAGGAAATAGTAACAAAAGGAGTCGAAGCGGATGTTATTTTACTGAATAATCAACAACATGAACTGCATTTTCCCTTTAACATTTACATGAATTTCTTTTGTGAAAATGAAGTGAAACTTTGTTTTTATACACACACGATGTTTTTTAAATATAATCAGAAGCTAGTGGGCCTAATGTCTCGATTTGTTATGTAATGTAGTGTAATATACAGTGACTAGATTCATAAATAAATACACTTTGTATTCCCAAGTAGGCTAAGCCACTGCAGCAGCACTGTGTCCTTTTCCTGAATTAAAAATAGGCATAAAGAGTTTGTGTCAAAAACACGTAAAAACAAAGTTGAAGGAGTTTGTTGAGGGGTTGCCATGTCTGAGAATGTCGGGGGGAGGATTTTGACTGACAGGGCGCGCTGATATCTCAGAGCAGCCCGTGGACTGATGGATTGTTATGGTGCCTAATGGTGCGTGGCTGCTCGTACACAACGAGCATGTGGACAGACCGTGGTGTTGCTGTGATGCTACCAATAGGCGGGACTGTGGCTCTGCAGTCTGATTGTGAGCCGCCACAGCTGGAACGCGAGCAGGAGGCTGGCACGCGGTCCAGCTGCGACCAGATGACTGAGCTCAGCTCAGCTCAGCTCCACTGCTTCTGCAAATCCAACGCACGACACAAAACATCACATCCATAAGTTTGCCCGCGAGTGCGCCACGAGAGAGGACTGGGACGCGTTGTAGGGTTAATGTGCCGTAAAAATACCCGCATAGCCCATTCAGAGGGGGCGCGCCAGCATCAACTCCGAAGAAGGAACCGGGTGTTTCTCCTCTTGAGGAGTTCCTTTGGGTTTCGATCATTGCCGCCTCTCACCGCAGGAGCTGCTTGTTCCCACTAGATAACCAAACAGGCGCTATGAGTTCGGCGATGCTGGTGATGTAACGCTTTTCATCTCAGCTCTCACTCCAACAACTGTGATCACTGTAGCCTCTCCTCCTCTCAGAGCATGGGGCCCTTCAAACTCTAAAGGTAAGATCTGTCTCATAACTCGCATGTTGGAGCAGAACTGAGGCTCTTTTTGGACATTTTTACGCATGACGACTCTCAGATGTGATAGCTTACTTAGCTCATTTGTTGCAGAGGAAATCTGCAACAGTGCCTGTTTTATTCTGTGTAAAGAAAAAAGAAAATCCACCACCTAATCGATTGATAAAATCAGTGCACAGTTGTATTGCAACAGCAGGTGAGAAGATCGCGAATGGACTTGTCCGCTTGCAACATCAACCACAGGAGCCTGATATTTTCATGTTGACTCATGAGGGTTGCACGTTTTGGATGAGCTTTGTACTTTGTGTTGGAATAACTACTCACTTCTGTTGTGCTCAGACTTGAAGAAGACATGGGTAGATGTATGTTCTAGTTGAGCAGTGTTAGTGATGTCATCAGGTTGGAAACAACAGCTCATATGTTGCTCATAAAAAACCCAAATGACTTGGTGGCTGTGTGGAGGAATGGATGCAGTGACACATTATCTTTATTAATAAGTAACAAATACCCTATAGGTATTATTACCATAACACAATCCTCAGGTGCTTAGAGCTGTTAAAACACTGCCTCATGGCGAGTCCATCACAAATGGAATTAACAGTGGTTTTCAGGAAGGAGGAGCATCATTGAGCGGAGGAGAGGACGATGGAGGAACGCCTGCGCCTAAAATTAGACCGAAGGAGTGGCAGGGTCTTTATCCTGCTTTGACTGGTGGGGAGAATGATGGTAAACAAAAAGCCTGTTGACATGCAAAGTTATGCAGAGGCTCAATTTGAACCCGTGGCGTCAGCCATGGTAATGATAGCCACATCTCTCACGGCTCAGAGCCTCGCTGAGGTGTCCGTCAAAATTACTCCGGACCCATGGCAGCTCCTCTAATTACCGATGAACACCTGGTGCGTTGATGAGAATTCACCCTGACTGGAGAGAGTGACACACAGGGCCACGTCCCGGCGTATTGTGATTCAGCCTTGGCTGCTAAATTAAACAAGCCAAAGAAGTCAGGCTTCATTCAATCAGCCTCCTCATTAACTGTTTTTCTTAAACAGGCTGATGTGGTTCAAGGCGATTCTCCTCCACCACCCTCAGAACGGCGGGGATAAAGAGGCATCTTTGAATGTCGGGGCTGCTGATTACTTTCTCTGCAGCTTTTTTTTTTTTTTCACTCCTGCCATGTTCTGGTGTGAGAGCAGAGGGATTTGACTTGTAAGCCTTGACTGACGGCCTTCTCTAGACATCACAAAGTCTTAGCAGCTGTAGTTGAACAGGAGACAGAAAAGTCACTTCGGCGTTCTCAGTGTGGCTTGACTTGACCGGAGCGGCATGTCGCTGATTAACTGTTCCTATTTTGAATGTCGGACAAGCTTGCTTTGTGTGCACTTGTTCATCCAGACCGGCATCTGATTCAGGGAATGCAAATGAGGCAGCCGTCAGCATCAGCCACCATATGTACGGTGCCCACTCAAACAAATCTGTCACCAAAGAACGAATCGATAAAACAATTAGCCTGAAGTCCATTTAATCAGATGCTGGCGTATTTGATCATCAGGTACCTCAAAGTAACCCATGGCCTCTGTGATCTCGCGTACCCAGCAAGTGAAGTGGTGCTTGACTTGAAAGGTATAGCACTAGGAAGAAAAGATTTGAAGGATTCAAAGCGCCTACAGAATAGTGGCAAAATCAAGCTGAAGAGATTTAAAAAAAAAAAAAAAAAAAAAAAAAAAGCCTCTGCATCTCTATTCCACCTTTCTCTCCTCTGCTGCTGCAGTGCAATTACTTCAGGCCTCTGGAGTGGCCACCTTTGATATTTAGCATTACTTCCAGCCACCTCAACATGCAGCAGTGTTGCACTTATCAGGAAAGCCAGCCATAATTGGATTTGTTGTGAAGGGCTGCTGCGTTATGCCAAAAGACCAACAGCAACAAATCTGGGAGGAGGGGGAGGGGGAGGAGGAGGAGGAGTAGAGGAAGGAATAAACTATCAAGCAGAGCAGAAGGACAGAGTGAGGAGGAGGGAAAACAAAAATCGATCTACGCGAGAGGAAAATCAAGCAAAGAAGAAAATAATTACAGAGAGCAGACTAGAGCAGCCGCTCAGACACGTGTGCTGGATGTTCGCCATCATCGGGGTTTACGGTCCAGTGCACTTTCTGCACCGTCTGCCCTCCCAATCTCATTTTTCATTGGCTAATCCCATCTATTCCCCCCAGAGCCCCTGTACTACACTCCTAATTACCTGTATCATCCTTTCACACTCTCCCTGCCCTCTGCTAGGTCGCATTCACACCAAGCCAGTCATTCATTTGAACTGTGGAGTGCTCGCTCCTTTGGCTCACTGGCAAGTGACAAAGATGGAAACTATACAAACAATACTGCGCGTTCTGAACTTGTTAGGAGCTTGTTTATAAATGATTCCATCACCATAAAAGACAACGTAAAGACACTCGGCAAAAGCAGAGCTGGAATCACATCGACTTAGATGACAGTAATCCTAAAAACTCTGACATAACATGGATGTGACATCTCTGTGTGCAAACAGGGTAATGTGTAATTGTGCAAAGAAGCCTTACAAACTATTTCAAAACTGCAAAAAGTAAACTTTCCCCCCGGTGCTTCAGTCCAGAAATATTAAAAATGAGTGTTTCTCTGTCCCTGCTGTTCCTCCATCACTTCATCTACTCCAACGAAAGGGCACAGACCCCATCCGTCAATGCGCTCGGCTCTCCTCACCTTTAAAGACAGAGCTTGAATGCAGAGGGGAGAGATACAGCAGGAGGGGGAGGTAGTTGGGGAGGGACAGCGTCGGACCTGAGGAGCTATAAATCAAGCTGCGGGTGGAATTAAATCAGTCAGGCTGAAACACAGGAGCGGATGAGCCTGGTGGGAGGACGGATCGAAACTCACTGATGCTGCATCTTAGCTAGTGATTACTAAAGGCGGTGAATTAGCAGTGATAGTGATTGCATGACTGTGATTAGGTTTCAGTTGACTGAGCTCTCTGTGCGACAGGTGTTAGGCGTGCCTTACTTTCACAAAGGGAATCGAAAAAACTACGCCTGCGGCATCCTGCACCTGCAATAAAAAAAAGAAAAAAGAAAGTGCGTTCATTTCTCCACCTTTGTTTTCATACTACTTCTATTTGCAGTCTATAATCTTTCACGCTCTTTATTTGCATAATGAATGGTGTATTATGATGACAGGAAATTATGGGGTTTGTGGTCTCCTCAGGGATGCGAGCTGTTTTAAGGAGGAAATTCAACATAAACAGGAACTAGCCAGAGCTAACGCGGTTAAAACGCCTGCCGGGGTAATGAAGAGGCCAGCTGGGTGAATGTGAAACTCCCAGCATTCACACATAACATGAAGGTAGTTGAGAATGACTGATGTATAAAACCACCGTGCAGCTCAACAGCACAACTCTGACAGGCAGGAGGAAATGAAACAGATAAAACACTGTGCAAAGAACAAATTCATCACCAAATGTACCGCATGTGCCCTGCTCTGCAAGGCATTTCGTAGAAAAGCTGTTTTTCTGAAAATTAAAGGATTTAGCATCATATCACATCACAGTCTAAACAGAGGCTGTTTCTGGGTGGATTTTTCCTGCAGTTATACAACCATACGTCCATGTTTCTGCAAAGAGGGTGGTCTTCTGGTGCCTCTGGGCAAATAAAATTGCTTACATTTGCACTTGGAATTACAAGCTGAAACTCTTTAATTAGCACTGAACACAAAATGTATTAATTTGGATCTTCAGTGTAGATTATATTTACTTTTAGTGACTTTTACTTTTAACTTTTACTAACTACAATTTAAATTACTTGACTCACTCATGTATTATAATGTTGTATAAAGTTGTAGCCAGCAGCTGGTTAGCTTAGCTTAGCATAAAAGACTGGAAACAGGCTTAGTGGGTCCTCCACAACGATACTGGTCCCAGTTGTTGTTTTGAATTTAACAACAACTTAAACTCACAAGAAGTATTATGTTAACTGGTTGGCTTTACAGGTGCTTGTTGCTATTTTTTGTTTTCCCTGGTTTCCAGCTTTAAAGGGAATGTTTGACATTTTTGGAAATATGCTAAATTCTCTTTCTTGTTGAAAAATAAAAGATTACTTTCTTGTCTGTACAGTGAATCTGTAGCTATAGCAAGCAGCACTTAGCTTAGCATAAAGACTGGAAATAAGGGGAAACAGCTAGCCTGGTTCTGTCCAAAGCTAACAAAAAACTGCCAACAAGCACCTCCAAGGCTAAAAATAGCATATTTTCCAAAATATCAAACTTTTTCTTTAAAGTTGGAAACAGGGGGAAAATAGCCTAGCTCTGTTCAAAGGTAAATCCGCTAATCTAAATGATTTCAAGCTAACTGATTGCTGGCAGCTTTACTGTACAGGCGTTAGAATGGTATCAACACTCTACAAATTACTAAGCCTGTTCAAAAACCAAAGAGCATTTCATGAATCTTTGCACGAATGATCAGTTTTTCTATAAATCTAATGTCTAATATTACATTCTCTTGCAAAGAGCAAGACTTCAGATTACTACACCGTCATTTCAAGGAATTTGCCCATGATGAATGAAACATTCTGTAACAACAGGAAATGAGACTCCTGACTTCAGCATATACAGGAACGGCAGAACATGAACTCTGACCGTGGCATGTTCAGAAACTAATAGTCGGTTTGCAGAAATCGCCTGGGTGTACATTGCAAGAGACAAACCCTAATGTGCTGTTGCAAAAGATGGTCTATCGCGTTTGCTCTTTTACACAATAACGCCATGTGCCCTCGTCTTTCACTCATCGCGCAGCCAGTTATGTGCGTGTCAGGGAAATTACAGACAAAGTGAGGAAACGCTCTTTTGTAGAGAAAGAAAAAATGTGCAATGAAACTCTCTTTATCTAAAAAATGCTGACTATTTATTACCCGCATAAAACAAACAAACCGCATTCAAAACTATTTGTGACACATGAGTGCACTTGCCACATTTCACACACGCATACCATATACACCCTTCCGGTATTTGTTGTGAAGCAAACTATCACATCTGGTAAAAAGACAGTAGTTTAAGCAGGAAGCCTCAAAACAAAGCAGTAAAAACAGTGTGACACAATGATACATTGTTGTGTTTTTTTTCTGGAGGGGGTGGGCAGGAGTCAGATATTGTAATGGCACATGGAATCTGCAGCGGGGGCCCTTTTCTGTTTCACACATTCCCCTTCTCATTTGAAGTCAGAAAGTTGAGATGTGAGATATGAGAGTGTGCCAGATGTGGAACAGGATGCGTGACTTTTTTTTTTTGGTTCTGGAGGACATAATAAAACATTACACTCTGGCAGCTGCTATGTCCCAGCAAGGCATTGTGAAATCTGCATATTTTTCTTCCTCAAGTTCCTTCTGTTGATTCAAGATTATGAAAAAGCGCTGCTTACCTCCTCTGCATACATTGTATTAGTAGGACTCCATCTTTTTTTTTTGTTTTTTTATAGACAGATCCTAGGTGCGCTTTTTTTGATCAATATTATAGACCTCCCTATGTTACGTCCCCCCCCCTTCAGCCAACAATCTCTTTCCATATTTGACTGAGCTGAAGCGAAGTAGAGTACACTCTCCTTCTTCCTCCCAGTCTTTCTCTTTATCTCTCGTTCTCCCATTCCTCCTCTCCTCCCTCCACTCCCCCTTCCTCCCTCCCTAAGGAGTAACTGTAGCCGCTAATCTCAGTTTGCAGCCGGTGCCCCCCCACCGATGTGGCATTCTGCGTGTCCAGGGAAAAGGAAATGTTTCCCTTCCTGCTCTCAGTACCCTGCAGTCTGTAAATAGAGCCTGCCACCAGCCGCTCTGTAGGCCCCTCTGGAGAACTATATCTGTCCCATCATGCAGCACCCTTGCTACAACTTCCTGAAACAAACTAGGGGGTGTTGGGCAAGAGATAACAGTGGTGTGTGTATAACGTGAAGAAGTGCTGTTTGTAGGTGTTTTCGCAGTCTTGTAATTCTAGCCGCATGGCCTGATGAGGACCGCAAGATAAGATAAGCTCCAAAGTCAGGATTACCGGCCCTCACTTCTGAACCTGAGGTTAAATGTAATATGATAATCATTTTAGACAGTTTGTAAAAAATAATTGTAATATTTACCATGAAAGATTATTTTGCCTCAACCAGAGTGTGTGCCACCGAGTCAGGATTTTTTGTTGATAATCTAAAAGCGTTTACAGTTAAGATGTGTAGCAGGTGATGACAGGATGGAAAAACGAACTCTTTTGTTGTTTGTTTTGCTGTAAAATGACAGTGAAATCCACGGTAGAATGGAGTAACAGCAGGGAATGGGCAGGCCAGAAAACAAACTAGGGCTGTGACAGGAAACAAAGAGGTACGTGGCAAATGTGGTCTTCATTTATAGAGACACAAGCAACGACATTGCGACTGGTGTGAGAACGAGGCCAACAACAGATGTCACATTAAAATATTTATGAGAGCATTTGGCTTAAATATAGGCCTATACCATATAAATGCATGACAATCCTAACATGCTGATGTTTAGCACAGGGGTTTCTGAGACTGTGAGACTCCCCTCAACCTTGGAAAAAGGTTCCACCTCACCTCACCTTAGTTTACTTGCTTATGGGATCATGATTATGTTATTTGATCCAATAAACACTAAACAATTGATAGCACTATTAGGCAATATAGCCTAATAATGCTACTGCTTATGTTTGACATAACCTGAGACTAAACCAAATACATAAAAAAGGTCTGTGCTACAGCTGCTATTTAGTTTCTGACTCTGGTAAAGTGGGATTAACAGTAATATTCCCCAAAACTACTGTATCCGTGTCTCTTTAACAAAAGCACACGCATTTAGTTTAATTTACGTGATTTCCTGTTGATCACTAGTAACTAATTCACTGAGCCTCTCTTGAAACTGTTTGCCTCCCACCTTGAAAACGTGTTTACCATGGTCCCCATCTTATTTTTAGCGTGTTAGCATGCTAACATTTAGTAATTAGTACTTAACTCATGGTACTTCTGAGGTTGATGAGGATGTTATTTTGTAGGTTTTTGGATGAATTGTTTCTGCCCTGACAGCGGCTCTAAATGAAAAGCCAGCGAATCGTTTTTCATTGGCTGCCTCACAGCTAATCAGAGTGAATGAATGCATCCACATCTTTTGGCCCAGGACCATTATCTATAAAAACATCAATCCGGCTTGTTTTACCCAAATGGCAGTAAGGAGAATATAAAACTAAATCAATGGCTGTATGGAGACTGTGCATTAGATTGGGGGTATTTACTAGCATGGAAGAGAGCCCATTATGGGTTTATCAATAAGAGGATGGATATCATTATCTTGTGTGTTTGTCAGTGTCTTATCATTGATCAGTGCTAATGTCGATTTTAAATCATGAAAGGGCGACAGAGATTAATATAATTAGCCAATTCCCTTCTAATGGGCCTATGTGGGAAATGTGAGAAAGCATAATCAGCATGACTTACTTCAATTGACAGAATATTATATACTGACTTTAGATAGTTTTAGGTCAAGTTTGAACTTTTAAGTAAATTTGAATGATGTTTTGAAAAGGTGTATCCTGAAAATCTGTCATTTAATTGATAAGTTTATCAGCAGAGAATTGACCAATGGCATTTTTGATGACCAAAATATTATTTGTTTCATTTAACAAGTAAAATAAAAAAATGTATAGCTATTTTTTTACTTTTTTCGAAGACAAAACAATTTGAAGATTTACCCTTGACTCTCAGTGTCTTGTGTGTTGCAGTGATTTTGTACGTTCGTTCCATAAAGTTTAAAAAACAGCGGAAGCCAAGATACCCTGACTTCAAAAAACAGTTTCCTACATTTCCCATAATACAACTGGATAGTGTCTTTCATTAGACCCCCTTTGCCTCTTAATTGTCCACTTCTTTTAAGCCCCATGTCTCCGGTTTGTAACCCAGGCTTTATCTTAAAAATGATAAGCTTTATGTTCAAATTTATAAAACTTATATCTCCAAGCAGTTGTTTAAACTGGTTGACAAGGTGACAGATCTATGGTGTGACGATATAAAAGGTCAGTGTTATATTTTAACAGACAGAACAGTGATGACTGTAGCTGCTAATGTCACAATTCACAAACAAAAACTAAGCAGGACATGAACATTTTGAGGACATGTTATTTATATAAAATGAACAACCGAAACTCACTAAACCTGAATTCTGTGCACAGATCTGGATGACTGCTCTTTGAGCTGCTTCGATAAGCTTGAGGTGTTTCCTCTTGTGGCGCCTTTTGTCCCTGATGATCCACGTCACATACTAAATATCTCCATACATCAGTCCTGGTGCGTTTTCTTTTTCTTTTTTCCCCACCTGACCTGTTGCTGTCCATTCCACGTGTTGTTGTTATTGTTTACTGTGTCCGTCTTCTTCTTCTCTCCGAGTTTGATGTCAGACTAGAATACATGTAGTGTTATTATACCGCTATTGTCAGTCCTGGAGGAATCACATGTCCTAGTATCTACGGTGCCTTCGGTATTTACACTACTGCAGAAAAACAAGTAGTAGAATATTCATAACACCAAATAAACTTGGTACCGCAGCATTGGTACTCGTGACATCCCTGTGACACCGGAGCCATGGATGATATATCACAGTGGACTAGTTCTTCTCCTGATAAGCAAACTGAGCGTAATTTGCAAAATCACCGCGTGCTCCTTTAATAGATAATGTAAGTAATTGTCAGTTGCAGCCCTGCATTTAACTGTCCAACGCCACAAGCTGTGGTCAATCTAATGCACATCCTTGATAATAGATATTTTTCAAGTCAGACAAGGAATACACTGTAATTCAAAGTAAGCAGTATGTGGTGGACAGTGTTCATGTCGTTTAGCGGCTGTAACGGCGAGAGTGAAAAAGGCCGCAGTGAGAAGGCGTCTGTCTTTGTCTGAGCAGAGGATGTGACATTTACATTGCCCACTAAACCGGCAGCACACAGCGGATTCTGCATGGCCAGGATTGACCAGGCACCCGTCAACTTCCCTTTATCCCCGCTGTGCCCCATCCCACCCCCTAATCTGCCCTGATCGATGGCCCTGGATCGTCGTCACCCGGCAACCAAGGATGACACCAAAGCGCTCACAGCGTGTGCTACTTAACAATCAATGTGCAGCTTCACAGCTATAGAAACAATATCAGGAATCGGGCTGAGGGTGAGATACTTCAAGGAAGGCTAGAAAGAAAGGAGGATGGAGGGAGGGGAGAGACAACACAGAGCTCCTGTCAGCGGTATGATGAATAGTGTATTCGACTGAATGGCAAGATGGCATCATCATGCCGCAGTGCCAGACTACACTGGGTTTAAAGCAGGCTCAGGTAGAGAAAAACACCCCTGCCTTTCGGTTTTGTGTTGGGCGTAACGACCTCTGAGGGATGGACACAGCAGGTCGGTTTTATATCCTCATTCGGCTCCTGAGGACAGGCCGTTCTGACCCGAGCCGTAAAAATGACGAACTGAAACAGATGCTGATTTGTCACAGTGAAATCCATTTCGACATTAGAACTGGATGACTCTCATCAATAATAATGAGTTGGGTGATAATCGACTCGGTGGCCACACTTGGCTTGAGATGTTGATATCATAAATAGTGCTGAGCGATGTGTCACGTCTAGGTGTTTTCTTTTCTTTCTTTTCTTTGAGGTTTGAGACTTACAGCACAGAATCACTTCCTGTGGTGACCTTAGCCTCCCTCCGAGGAACTTTCATGTCTATCTATAGAAATAGCACATCATTTGTATTGTGGTAGTATGCCACTTCTTTACTCTACTGCTCAGTGAGTTTACCATGAAAGCACTGATTTAAATAGATTTACTATCAGACCTTTTTATTTTTACTTCTCATCTTTCACTCACTCTCACTCTGCTGCTTATGGTGTATGTACCACGATTGAAGCTTTAGGGTAATACTCCTCTTTCTCCCTCTTTTCTCTTCCCTCCACCTCTTTAGAAACGTGTGTGAGTTAGTGTGTGTGTGTGTGTGTGTGTGTGTGTGTGTGTGTGTGCGTGTGTGCGCGCGTGGCTGAGACAGCTTGTGAAGCCTGTAATTGAGTGTGTCCGCCCACCGCGTTGCAGCAGAGACAGCGCGGTGGAAGACTTCATTGTGTCGGGCACAATAGACATACTACATACTCATCACACCCGTGTACGACTCTCTGCTACAGAACCACAACACTGAGGAGCCATTAGCAGATGGCGACGGCACAGTGTGTGTCGTCGTAGATGTTTGCGGCCTGACTTTGCCACTTGAGCGTCACCTCAGCGTTACCTCCAGCGCTTATCAGCAGCGAACCCGAAAATATCCTTTTATCTCTTCCTGAGCTGTAACCTATATAGGAGATAGGATCAGTTTATTTTACCTCTTCGGACACAGTGAACGTGTTTAGGATTAGAGCACAAACTGTTTCCCTCGGGCTGCTCTTGCTCTTAAAACCACACTTCTCTAGGTTAAAAAAAAAAACCATGCATTTCTTTGCACATGCATTGTGTGTAGAGGTGTGTGTGTGTGTATGTTGGGAAAGAAAGTGAGACTGGACTTTAAGCGGTGGTTGCTATGGTTCCCTGTTGCGAGGACCCACTCAATCACTAGGTACAATACCAGTATACATTTTTTTCTCTCACCATACCCGCTGCAAGAAATAGTCTGGTGGAGCCGAGCGTCATCATCTCCTGTATGTCCACGGGTTTTGCTGATATGACACCCGCCGCACCGGACCATGTCGAGAACAGATAATAAGTTGTGGTTTCCTGATGTGTGCTTGCGGCTCTCTATCAGTTCTTTTTCTGACAAACCATATTGAAGTCAAATCTGTTGTCTGAATTGTCATGCTGTCACGTTCTGCCATCAGCATGACCTTATTTGTAACGCTGAAATTTGCATCGGTGCGACATCATGCCGGCCTGAGGGCTCCAAAGTTCAGAGTCATAAAGCAGGGATGGATGTGTGTGAATGTAAATTAGATTTCAGGCATTAAGGGGTTAAGTTTGAAGATGCAACGCAGGTAACAATATCACTTGAACTGAAAGTGCCGGTGAATATTTTAGATGGTATTTAAGTTTCAAATTCTTCTGAGTGATGTAAGGTGGATTCCTACTTGAGTCAAAGTAGCAGTAGTGCAATATAACAATGCCCAATTACAAGTAAAAGTCCTGCAAGCTTGTATCATCAGCAAAATGTGCTTAAAAAAATCTTAAGTAAAAAGCACTCAATATGCAGTGGAACAAGCCGTGTAAGTGAAATTTTATTATATATATGTTGTTTTTTTTTAAAGCTTTGGTGTTGCTTTGGATAAAAGCACCTGCCAGATGAATAAATGTAAATTTACATTTTTTGATTTAGCTTTCATTACCGGTGCATTTAAATGTCGTAGCCGGTTGAAGAGGAGCTTTTTTTATGTCGTGCTGTGTACTTTAACCCAAAGTGGTAAAAGGCAAAGCATCATATTTTATAAACTGCTTATAAGTTTTATATGTAATATCATAACCTGCAAAGGAACTAGTAACTGTAAGTGTCAAAAACATGTAGTGGAGTAACATTATTTCCCTCTGTAAATGTAAAGTAGAAATACTCTAGTACAAGTTCCTTAATATTGTACAATTGTGTTCAAATGTACTTAGTTACATCCCACTGCTGATTTGAAAGTCAGATTTTAGAGCTGGGTATTGAACCTTGATGCTTTTTGAGTACGGACCAAAATGTGGCTGTAGTGTGAAGTATCAAAAAATGTAGTGAAAGATAGAAAATAAATACTCTTAGATCAGATGTCATGTGTTTTCCTGTACGTCATAACTTTGCAGGTTTTATTATGTATGGAAGCTTGTGTCAGCACCCGTCCATTAGCTACACTGGACAGGACAGCGGTGTATCTCAGGGCAGACGTATAGAAAGAAAATCAACCATTCACACCTACGGGCAATTTAGAGTTGCCAACTGACATATCCTGACCTGCATGTGTTCGGAGTGCGGGAGAAACCTTGAGGAAAACCCACACAGGCACGAACATGTGAACGTGCAAAGTGCCCATGAACACAGACGCAGCCAGATCCTTCCTGCTGACGTCAGTGTTAACGGCTGCAGCACCTTGCTGTTGACATGAGGGAGCCAGATATGTATTCTTCTTGTAATCACTACTCAGTTATTTACTGGCATCATACAGAATCAAAAAATGTACATAATATACATTTCAACAAGAAATGCACCGACCAATGAAATTACGCTCTTCCAAGCTAAACAAGTTTCTGAGCGAAAATACCATCACACCAGCCCTGAATGTAAACAACCGCTGATTATCTCCCTCTGACTCACAGCGAGGAGCGGCATGCAAAATAGCTTGACCACACAACTATTCCAAACATGCGGAAACGGACACACACACAGAATTTAATTTTCTTTCCCTTCTTTTGCTTCATAATTGACTCTTGATCCTGCCTCTTCTATCTTCTTTTTGTGTTCAGTGAAAGGCACGAGAATCAATCCAGCCAGAGGTTAACGAGGGGGAAAGACGAAGCGCCAAGGAACGATGGAGTCCACATCATCGGAGCAGTCGGCCACAGTGGACGAGCTGGTGGAGGCGTGCATTCAGGCCTTCGGTCGGTCATTGGATATTGTCTCTCTGTTATGAATAATTTGTTGTATTCCACAGTGAAATGAAACTTTGTTCATTTTCACACTATTTTTTCACACCTCGACTGACTTACACATTGACTATCAAAATAGATGCAAACTAACTGACGGCAGAAGATACTTGCCCTGTATAGCTTCCTAACGATGAGTGGTGCCCTGTGTTTATGTTTCAGATGAGAAGGGCACTTTGAAGGATACTTCCTTGGTCCGTATGTTCCTCATGATGCACCCTTGGTACATCCCTTCAACGGACATGGCTAAGAAGCTGGTGCTCAAGTATCCTTCATCTTTGTTTTGTGCTAGCCAGGGACATATTTATATTATTTATATATATATTTACAGTATGTATGTATATACTGCTCACAGAGCCATTAAATCAAAGCCACATCCCTTGTAGGGCTTTGGGATGGAAAGGGACCTCGAGCCCGACTGTGTTTTTCTATCTTTTTGGTTCGCAATCTTGATGAGATTTCAGTCAGAGATGTTACAGTTTTGTTGCCAGGTTGCACCTTGACTAGTGGATCAGAGATCAAGAGGAGAGCTGCACCGCTGAGCGCCGAACAAAAATATGCCACCTTGTCAAGTAATGAACTCTCTTGTCTGTCTGACTTTTACCCCTCTAGTGCTTTTACTTTCTGAACTTTAGTCTTTCCAAATGTGATTTCTGATTTTCTTCCTACCCTTCCTTGTTTTGCTTTGTTCTTTTCTTTCTAATATATTCGCTTTATGGTTTTTAGTGTTTCCAGTTGAATAGTGACAGTATCAATTCCTACAGAGACTGTGTTTTGCTGTGTTATAGAATGGTTTTAAACTTGTGTTGGCAACAGCCACATTATTATGTTGATGTAAACAGGTCTATCTTCCTCTATTTTTCTCAGTATTTTCATCATCGTCTCTCTGAAAGCCTTTGTTCTGCCTTTCAGGTACTGGATCTCTGAGTTTCCAGCTGAGTTCAATCTGAACCCGGAGCTGGCAGACCAGATCAAAGACTATAAAGATCTCTTGACCACCGAGGGCAACGAGAGGCAGAGTCAGCTCATTGACCTTGAGAGTGTGTGAGTGAATCAGCTGCAAAAAGCTGTGTGCGCTGTTGACAGTTGTGAATGCGCCTTTCTGTCTGTGGGTGTTTATCTCAGCGTGACCTTTCAGTAACTGTTCTCAGACATTGCTCTGCTGTCGCTATGCGGGGGGTCAGCGACTTCTCCTTTCCCCCCATAAAAGACATTTGTGTGATTTCCCTTCAGTGCTCCATGAGGAGATTCATTCTATAGAAAAAGTTGGATAGTTTTAGCTGCTTCATGCTTTGCAGGGCTTGTGGTATGTTGTTATTGTGCAAACTGTGTGATACTAATTTTGCTTTGATATCCAAGACCACTGTAAGTGCAGCGCTAACCTGAGCAGTGCCTGTAAAGCTGATCCTCATCATTTTTTATGTGCTTTTACGGTCCCTGTCAGGCCATCATATAAATGGAAGCGGCAGGTGACTCAGCGTGTCCCATCGGTGTCCAAAAAGAGGAAGATGTCCCTGCTGTTCGACCACCTCGACTCCTGTGAACTGGCAGAACACCTGACTTACCTGGAGTACAAATCCTTCTGCAAGATCCTGGTCAGTTTCACGGCAGCCTGTGAGGAAGCTGTTGAAACCGTGTGGTGTTTACAGCTCTTCAATTCTTTGAATTCTCCAGTAATTCAGTGTTTACAAGCTGGAAGCATGTTGTAGTTGCTAAGCAATAGAGGTTAAAATTGACTTTTAATGGCAGTAATTATATTTATTGCTCTTTGAGTCTTATTTTGGAAAGCAAAGAAAATGACTGGGTTTGTGCCGATTTAAATGGTAGATTTGTTTTGGGTTTGTCTTTGTTGCTCTTCTAAAAGAAATTCTGACTCAGTATAAAAAAAGAAGCTGGAACAAAGCAGAGCTTACTGCTCCAAATGTGCTGTAATGACAGATTTCTGTATTTAGACTAAGTGAAAACACATCAGGTTTCTCAGGTTAATGATTGGTTTAATCAGTCAGTCAATCAGATAGCTGGGTGCTTTGTCATCCAAATAAGCGGCCGTAAAGGAATAATTTAAAATTTTTGGAACTAAAAATAAATATGTAAATGTGGAGCTACAGCCAGAAGCCAATTGGTCATGCCACTTATCTTAGAACAAAGACTTGAATCAAGGGGGAAACAACTAGCCTATCCAAACACAACAAACTCCTTTGGGCAGAGACAATAAAAAGGCCAAAGCACATAACCCCACATAACCCCATGTAAACCCCACGCCATTTTTAAACTTTGTCTTTTTTGTATGGATTAAACATGCTAATCAGTTAGCATTAGAGCTGCCGGTAGGTGGATTTGACCTATAACGTTTGGACAGAGCCAGGCTAGCTATTTCCTATGTTTCTATTCTTTATGCTAAGCTAGGCTAACCAGTTGCTGCCTAGAGCTCGATGTTTACTTTACAGCCATTTCAAGTGGTGTCGGCTTTCTCATCTCACTCCCAGCAGGAAAGCAAATAAGCATTTTTTTCCACAAAGTTAAACCTTCAACGGGGCATGCCGGAGATGCAGCACTTCCATTAAACTGGGGAACAAGGGAACATATCGTCTTTTGTTAGATCTTCTCTGCTTTCTATTTAAATTCTTGTGTTTTTCAACTTCAAACTGCCAATTTCTAACACAAGCCACAGAAGACAATTAGTGGAGTGTCCCTTTAATAATAAATTGTAGGCTGGATGTAAGTGCTTCTTTAGTTGTGTTAATTAGTCTGCAAGTGGTTTTCAGATATTTGTTTTGCTTTTGTCCCTTATATTCAACATTAGGCCTCTTTCCTGATATGGTGAAAGCAAACATGAACATTTTTGAGGATATAATCATCAGAATTTATAAAAAGAAACAAAAAAAAAACCCAAAACATTGTGAAAACACTGTATTTCCAAGAAATGAAATAAAAAGTAATCAATTCTCCATTTCTCCTTTTAGTTTCAGGACTACCACAGCTTCGTGATGCACGGCTGCACGGTGGATAACCCCATCCTGGAGCGTTTCATCACGCTCTTCAACAGCGTCTCCCAGTGGATTCAGCTCATGGTGCTCAGCAAGCCCACCGCCCCGCAGAGAGCTGACGTCGTCGCCCACTTCATCAGAGTGGCACAGGTCTGTCTGCCGGGCCCTCTGCGGCTGTTTACTGTGAAAGTTTGAAGACAGAGATGGTGTTGTGGTGTCTGTTGTCGGGCTCAGGGTGCGTGATGGAGCAGGCTGATAGGAGATGATTGGCTGGGAGCAGAGAGAAAGGGGAGAGAAAATCATTAAAAGGTAAATTAAAGATTAAACCAAGAGATATGGAGAGAAGGGGGACTTTGATGACTTGCATGCCCATACACAGACACACACACACACACACACACACGTAAGACGATATCATTTCCAATTAGGTGGCACATTTTGTGAGAAAAAGTGAATTAAATTTAAAAAGGCTTTGGAAGTATTAACATGTTAAGGTGACTACTGAGAGCTCTTTCAGATAATGCTGCTGTCACCTGGCATCTCTAATAACAATAGAAAAACAGTCCAGTTTTAGCTGGGCGATGATGCATTTTTTGCTTTATCCAAAGCCTTTAATGAGCCTAAAGGCTTTGTAAAAAATTGCCTCAATTGCCCATGCAGGATTTGGTTTCTCTGAGTGTTTATGCTACATTTTTAGTCAACCACTCAGAAAACAGTCAGCCAATCAGAAGAGAGGCTCAGAGCCTTTTGGTTTTTGGTTCTTTAAAACCACAAATATATCTTCTTATAGATCGACACTTCAAATTAAAACACAGGAAAAGTGTAAAATATGGGACCTTAAACATTAGTTCTAGCCCTAATGAAGGTTAAACAATCCTGTCTCTCTCCGTTCATCCATGTATTCCCTCATGTCTACACTTACCGACTGAAATCATCTGCAGTCATCTACAGGCCAAGATTGCTCCAATCCTAATCTTAACTTAATCTGGTCTCTCCCTGCCAATTCCCAAACAACTCTGCCAGCTCACTGCCTTATACGGTTCTCTGAGCATACGTCTGGAGACTGTCGCCCGTTCACTACAAAAACAACCCTTTAAATGGCGTCCCAGGCTTCGCAGTAATTGATATCATTTCAACTTGATGTTATCATTTTGCTTTGGTCGGCCAGATGGGCTGGGGGGGGGGCTGGGCGACAATTCGCTCGTCTCTGCTCTGTGTGGGAGCTTCAGTCGACCATAGAAAGTGCCGACGAAGAATTTTCATCCTAATAGCCTGTAGCGCTCTGCGAATGCATCCTCATTACTGATTGAGCGTCTACTTCAGGATTGTTTTCATCATAATGGGATGTCTCTGCAAACTTCACTGGCTCAGACTTTATTTAAAGGGTCCCAGCAGGTTTCCTCACCTCCTTCTGTCAGACTGCACCCGCCCTCCAACACCTCAGCAGGGCTCTTGTCAGGAGAGGGCGCAGCTCTCTTAAGTGTTTCACACCCCTTTATACCGAGCACCGGGTGAACAGAGTGTCCAGAAGTCATTTCGGACCGTGTCATTCATGCAGAATGGGTTGCCGCACGGGCAGACACATAATCCCAGCTGGACACTCCCTTGTTAATTTTTTGCCAATTTGAAACGCCTCAAACGTCGGCAGTAAGAAATGAAGCCCGGCGCGAGCACACGCGGCGACAAAAAAACATGTTCATGCTGATTTCAAATGTATTCAGAGGCAGCACAGAAGGTAGCTTTGACATACTTGACATTTCCAAACGCTTCCCTCGGGGTGCCGGTTGTGTCCCATTTCAGCTTCCTATTGGGAGCGCATCACAAATGACTCATGTTCATTATTTATTTATTTATTTTTCCGACTTGTGCTATGATTCAAAATGCTAAAATGGCCCCAATGCTCTATTCCAATGCATTTCACAGTATGTTCTCTATATGTGTGTGTGTTTGTGTGTGTGTTTGCCTTTTGGCTTTGATAAAAACACCACATCATCAATCACCAATGGTTGACATCTCCCAGCCCTATCATACACACATTTATCATACACCCAGTGGAAATCCCTGTTATGCTGACAATGAAACTTTAACCAGGCATCACCGCCGACAACCACATGAACGTGCAAGCGCAGCCGAAAACCCCCTCTCTGGAAGTCCTGGGCTGCCTTCCACACTTGCATTGCCAGTTGATTCCAATGGGTGTTTGAGCTGCACCAAATGATCCCCTCTGGCAGCCCTCCCACACAGCTGCGACCCCATTGATTTTCACTGAGATGCCAGGCAGGCTGAAGGGCAGCGTGGAGCCCTGCAGAGTGCCATTCACAAAGTGTTAGCTTAACTTTGACATAGGCAGGTCAGAACATTCAGTAATATCTTAACTCTGTGAGTGTGCATGTGGGCTGCAGACTTCCACTATCTCCTAAAGCTTTTATTTTTCTTCGCCGTATCTTTCTGACTCATTATTCATATTTTTGAACCTATACCACCTTCCCTCCCTAAAATCCTATTTATCGCTGGCTCATACATTCATACCCCCCCCACACACACACACACCCCCACACCCCTTAATATTTCCTCTTTCTCCCTTAACAGAAGCTGCTGCAGTTGCAGAACTTCAACACTCTGATGGCGGTGGTGGGCGGCCTCAGCAACAGCTCCATCTCTCGTCTCAAAGACACGCAGTCCCACATCAGCGCCGAGACCAACAAGGTGCAGGAGTTAATGCTGTCCTCTCTACCAATCACTGGTCTATTTCTGGCATCCGCCACAGCCACACACAACCAGACAAATCCAATGCTCGCTGCATATCGATGCATTTAGCGAACAAGTGATATTGAATCTTGATTCTCTGCTGTGTGAGCTGCCAAAGCTCCTTATCTGTGCCTGTTACTCCTACACTGTGGCTTTTTAAAGCTATGAATTTGAGCCATATGACAGAGGAAAGATAAATGCAACAGTTGGGAGAGTAACAGTGTCTTGTCGGTTATGTAAGTCCATCTGGAGCAAAGTTTTACAGAATGTTTTTTGATTCTTCTCATCAAATCTCTTGAAACAGACTCTCTCTGTTTCCTGCCAACTTTCATCTCATCCCATTCTGTTGTGTCCATCCTTTCTTCTCCTCCCCCTGCATTCACTCATCTACAGGTTTTTAACAACCTCATTGAACTGGTGACATCGTGTGGGAACTACAGCCAGTACCGCAAGCGCTTCTCAGAGTGCTCCGGCTTCCGTTTCCCCATCCTCGGCGTGCACCTGAAAGACCTGATAGCCGTGCACGTGGCGCTGCCAGACTGGGCAGACAAAGAGAAGACACGGGTCAACCTGGCCAAGACCCAGCAGCTGTACGCCATCCTTCAAGAGCTGTCGCTGATCCAGACAACGCCGCCCCACATCGATGCCAACACAGACCTGCTCAACTTGCTTACGGTGGGTGCAATGAGTGGACACCATGTGTATGTGCAGAGTCCAAGCTGAATGTCTGGCGCAAAGAACGGACAGTGTGCACCAGATCCCGGCTGTGAAAAACTTTGAGAGGGATGAACACTTTGTGTCCGGTCCGCTACCTTCGTTCTGCTGTGATTTGATTGGCTCATGGTCAGAGGGGCTGCACTGTAGCCAGCTTTGAAAAAAGTCAGTGCACAGACAAAGGCTAGAGATTATATGTAGCTCACCAGAGCATTCAAGGCATAAACATTCAGCATCAAAGCATTCAGATGTCCTAAATAAATTTGGTCCAGAATGGTCAGAACAGCCAGTATATCTGCTTTGAGTAATAGATAATATATGGACCTAGAAATGAGTCTCCTTACACTATAAGAATATTCATTATGTTGAAAATGACAAGAAAGACTTCAACCTATTTTAACAATAAACACAGGTTGAAATTATGTTTCTATGGGATAATATATTGATAATTACTGAAATAACATGAGAAGTTCAAACTAAATGAATACATATACATTTCCAGCCCAGTTTGTAAACAGATTTTAAAGAGGAATGAGATATTCTGACTTTTAGTCCCGAGTATGTACGTTTCCACTAATGCAACTCCATACCAGCTTTTATGCCCCCTGTCTCCGAAATGTCAGCTTCTTTTAAAACCTCCAGAAGGATCCGTCTGCAGGCTGCAACACTTACAGTTACGGCCACTTCATATTACATCATAGCTCTGTGCCTCCCGGGTTTAGTTTGACAGGGGTTCGAGCACGGCAGCCATCCTAACTAGCTCCTAAATAAGTTTTAAAAACATACATTTACCCACGGGAGCGTTTCGCGTGGCGGCTCCGGCACCGCCAGCACCAACCCGCGGGTCGAGACGCGATGGATCCATTTCTCCAGTCTGTGCGGCGGCTAGCAGCTCGTTCTCAGTCCAAACAGAGAGAGTTGGAGGAGGTGGCGGGGGAGCGGGATTGGAGAGGGACTGCTGCCCCTGCGACCCGGAGTTATTTTTTAAAGGTCCCTCCTGCACCACAACAAACATTACACAACTGTTTCCGCAGGCTGTGCTGTGTACAAAAAAATAGCATTAATAAATAGCAACATTCAAGAATATAGAGAGGATTAAACGAAGTATTTAAATCTTTATCTTTGTTTAAACTACTGTAACATTTTTATCTCGTAGCCATTGCGCTTTTATCCAGAACAAAGAGTCATGGCCCCTGTTGCAGCATCTCTTCACTGAACTTTAAATTGTTAACCTGCACTGAAACTTCCTGTCTGTTCCTGTATCCTGATTAAAGGCTAAAGGGCTTCTTTTTGGCTTTGAAATAACCTGAAAGGGCGTCTCAGCAGAATCACTGTTGCCCTTTAAATCTCAACACTTCTGCGGTAAAGCCTTTTACTTAGGAGATCACAATACTACATAGTGACAGTTGTCCTGCGTTTTCTTTTCTCTCTTAGTTATACAGTACTTTATGAAAAGGGCTATTGGAATAAAGTGTATCATTACGATAACACTACCATTAATCTGTAGTGTTTCTTCAGAGCAGTAATTCTGTAACTTCTTCCGCAGACTCTTTGTCTGACAAAACATTGCCCTCTCCCGCCTTACCTCGCACTGCTGTCAATCACCAAACACCAACAGGAAGAAATGGAAGCCTGCACCAGGATATAAACCCTCCACAATATGTTGTTGCCTCATCAAATACATTCAGCTAGAAATGTGAAATATAAACTTGATAGAGAAAACAGTATTTTGGCTTTAAGGCCCCACATTTTACACAAAAAACCATCTCACCTCTCTCAGGCTTCTTCTTGTAACAACAGGTCGGTGAGCCAATCAGAATTGGCTGTCTGTTTTCAGGTAAACACTCAGAGAAACCAAATCCTGCAAGGTTGGATGGTGGGTCCTGACATCACAAAGTTACAGAAGTCCTGACGGCTGGTGTTAGGCTCAGTTTTTGAACACAGGCTGTGTGCGTTTCTCTGTGGAATGAGGCTTTGATACTTTCACGGTATCAATATAGAAACTAGACCTGCTTTATAATCAAATAAGACATGGAAATTTACCTTTATAGAATTTGGGACCTTTAAACTCAAAGTGGGAAAAGTATAATTTGCCAGAAAATGACACTTTTCATATTTTTAAGTGAGAGTTTTCCTTGTTTGAGCAAAGTGTAGTACAGCTACAGCTTAAATACACTTAGTAGGAGCTATACTGAGATACTGATGTACTGAGTGAGACTGATCTCAACATGAAAGCTCAGGTGGGGTTTTAGCACTTCACATAACTGTGTTTATGTGTGTGTGTGTGTGTGTGTGTGTGTGTGTGTTTGTGTGTGTGCACGTTGTTTTTTTGGCAGATGCAGATAAGAGTTTCCTGAATGTGAGACGGGGAGCTTTCTGAGTTTAAACAATCCCAAGAGATCAATTACTCAATGTAGCTGCAGGTGTTTGTGTGAGATTGCAGCTGCCTTCACTCTTTTTTTTTGAGTATAAATGAAAGAGAACAACTTGACAGGTTTTAGAGCTGAGGGGCACCGGGGAAGTTTACTGGACAGAGTCAATACTCAATTATCTTATGCCAGTGCTTATTGAAGTTGATTTAGCTTGAGTCCTACTTGGCTCAGAGCGAGGAGAAGGAAATAAGAGTCAATAAATTCTTCAAAAATAATGAAAAACTGAAGGCCTGCCTGTGTACAGAGCTGAAAATAAGCAAATCACAAAGGTTTAAAATATTCTATCATCCTGAATGTGGCCTTTGCCCTGAAATACTGCAGGCGTCTCTACTGTAAATCAGAAGGACAAACAAGAAAAAAAAAAAAAACTTTTTCCTTCCGCACTTACGTCTCCAACTCAATGAAACCCAGGAAACACAATTACACTAAGAGAATAGCTCAGAGGAAAATAATTAGGGGCCAACTGTGGATGCAGTGGATGATTACATGTGGCAGTTGGCTGTGATGTGTTAACTGGAGCAAAAAATAGACGCCGTTCTCTTACCTGTTGCCATAGCGGCTGCGTGAAAAGACACCTCTACTTACCAACTCAACAATAATGAGCAGGTCTGCGTGTGAGGGGGAATACTGAGGTTTGTGAAGCTGAAAAACGAAATAACTGTTATTGTCATTGCATCTGCAAATTCTGATTGGAATCTTTGCAGGGATGCACAGTTAGATCTTTGCCCAATATCCCAAAGCAAACAATGTTTATATTTACAATATTTGATCATTTCGCTGCAATGCAAAAGCTTTTGTTTAGTTTCCAGTATGGAGTTCAGTGGAATCCAGTTTGCTTGGTGCAGATTCAGACCTTTAAAGGGTTAGTTCACCCGAATTATACAGACACATTTTCTCTCCTTGCTAATGTAGTATCTAGCCATGTTTTTGGTTTTATTTGGCCAGGTCCTTGTTATTGGTGGATTTTTATTTGTGAGCCCTACTCAGTCACTTTGTGTCTATGTAAGTGAAGTTTGCAGTTGCTTCTGCCTGACATCTGTCCAGGAATGTGTTTATTTTGTGGTGAAGATGAATGCTGTGGATGAAAAGAGGCTAAATCCTGTTTTAACTTTTCCAAAACACTCCCAGATTCCTCTCCTCATGCAAACTGTATAAAATACAGCATTGCTTACTGGTACTTTGAGCGTGCACGTTAATTATTGAACTCTGAGAACTGTATATGTAGCATCGTAACTAACTTCCTGAGCTTTCAAACACATCTGATGGTCTTCAGTCAGCGATTGGAGCTGGTTCAGGTGTCATCATGTGATCGTAACCAGTGTCTCAGTTTAAGGATGCAACAAATTAACTGCAGGAAACTCATTTCCTTGTTTAATGAAAGCTAAATCATTGGGGATTCACTGCGTCTTTTTTTGATAATGTCACTGAACAAAATGCTGTTTTCCACAAGAGACATCTATTTGAATGAAACAAAAACACATCTGAATGTAACATCAGATGGTGTCTGTCTGGACCAGAAGTCTCATATAGGCTAATTGTAAGGTAACAGTGTCTCATAACTGCAGATATTTAATAGTGAAAGCCCTGATAATGTGTAAAAGGTCAATCAGATATCCATGGGATGGACACTGGTGATTCATCCTGGGATGCAGCAGAAGGTTCATTAAACCCACATAAACTCTTGTGCTAAATGTTTAGTTTGAGTTGCGCCAGTGCAACGTCTTTTTCTTCTTCTTCTTACATGAAGACAGAGACGTTTGAAGACAAAGTATTGAAATGAATGCTCTGTGCTCTGGTCTGTGCAGGTCTCTCTGGACCAGTACCACACGGAGGAGGAGATCTACCAGATGTCTCTACAGAGAGAGCCACGAAAGCCAGTGGTGAGCAGTTCACAGATTTACACTACTCGTCCCATACTTTTTTTTTTTCTTTTTTAGATATCCCATATTTGGCAGTGATATATGCCGCTCTCCTCCTGTCCTGGTATGATGGATGGTCCTGATTTTCTTCACCTTTTGAGAGGTGTCACCTGCTTTGTGAAGCTCCTCACGCTAAAACTAGTGAGATAGGTTTTGAAGTATAAAGTATAAAGTATAAAATTCTGTGGGATTGTTTGAGGTATTTAAATAGAAAAAAATTAACGCTAAATATCCCACTATCCCAGACTCCATATCTGCCCTACTCTATAATAATGTAGATGCTGTTACAAATGTATATTGAGCGGTATAAAGAAAAGTGTCACACAGGCATATTGGAAATCTTTACTTTCATTCTGTCGTGACATTTAGATCCACAGCACTAACCCTTGACTGCTGCTCTCTACAGCAGCTGCTGTCTTTTCTCTTTTCTTTTGCAAGACGACAGCACCTTCTTCTTCTTCTTCTTCTTCTATTTCTTTTTCTTTTTCTTTTTCTTCCCTGTGCTGATATTGATCTCTTGCTCTTTGGTTTCTCGCCTGCTGCAGCAGAACTCCAGCCCAGCCCCCGCGCCCGACCCCAAGCCCACGATGATCGATGAGTGGGCCGTGTCGGTGAAGCCCAGCGCCGACCCGACGATCATCAAGAAGCACATAGAGAAGATGGTGGAGGTGAGTTTCTCAGCCACTTCACGTGCGTCTCTCTCAGGGATAATCGTAAGTTCTGGGGTCCGATGCGATGGCGCTGGGAAGCTGAGGATGAATTATCTGCTGTTATACCTCTCCACCACCATCTTGACATGATGACTGTGAAGTGATCTAGGCTCTTTGACCATATTGGCAATAATCTTACACCATAATTACCAAGGCTGCATCATTTGAAAACCATGCAATATAGTGTTTAAGCCTGAACTGCTGAAATCCTGTCAAACCCAGAGGGAAGATTTCAATAATACATAATAAAGCTCATTTCTTATCCTTTAAAAAAGTGTATTTTTGGTGCATTTGGCAGCAGGAGCATTAAATGGATACATTACTTACATAACTCACCAGGAGACATGTTTGTAGTCTCCTGCTTGTGGACACATTCCACTTGCTTTCAGTCAGGTCAGTAATGAAGATGTCATTAAAGTTCCTCTCCAGACTCTGTAAAAAAATACTCTGCTACGATTCATATTTTGTTGAACATGATTTTCCCACATAAAAAAACAAAAAAAACAGGGTTAGGGTTAGGGCTGGAAGCTCATCTACTCTTACTTCCTCAAACCAGAAATCTGGATCAGGTTTTGAGCCCCGCCCACCACCTGCTGGCTCCAGGTGGACAGGTGAAAGAGCAGAGTATGAAGATGGTTAGAGGAGGAAACATCAGAGAGACTCAGCCACATGTTTGAGCCTCAGTCAGACCCAGACTCAGATGAGGAGTCTGTTGAGACCAGAACCAGAGACTAGCAGACGGATCAGAGTGGTTAGCGCAGTTAGCATCTTTTATTTGTTTAATTGCATAATCAGTGCACCCAAATTGTTTCATAAGGCTTCATTTACAAAAATGACACAAAGAATTTCACATTGCAGAGCTTCAAGGTTTGCTCACGGATTAAATTGTTATTTATTAATGCAAATTATATGTTTTATAGATTATGTTAGAATTCATTTTATCAGCATATTATTTAAACTTAAATATAAATATGTCAGATAGATAGATAGATGGATAGATAGATAGATAGATAGATAGATAGATAGATAGATAGATAGATACTTTATTTATCCCCTATGGGAAATTCATGAATGTCAGTTTCATGGGTAAGGTAATGACACTGTCAGGAATCAGCACTTTAAAGTTGAATTCATGTTGACACTCTCTCTCTCTCTTACAGTCCGTCTTTAAGAACTTTGACACCGACGGTGACGGCAACATCTCCAGGGACGAGTTTGAAGCGATCAGGAACAACTTCCCGTACCTCAGCAAGTTCGGAGAGCTGGATAAGAACCAGTGAGAGCTTGCACATTTGTTCTCTCTCTCTCTCTCCCTCACACACACACACACACACAGACAGATCCACACACCCCGAGCCAACAGTCTGCACACTGACCCCAATCTGTAGCAAAACTTTACATCTCTGTCTCTCTCTCTCTCTCTCTCTCTCTCTCGCTCCCTCTCGCAGAGACGGGAAGATCAGCAGAGACGAGATGATAGACTACTTTATGAAAGCCAGCTCTCTGCTTAACTGCAAGATGGGATTCATCCACACTTTCACCGAGACCACCTACGTCAAGCCCACGTTCTGTGAACACTGCGCCGGCTTTGTGAGTAAACCCCCCCCCCCCGCACTCACATGTGCACGCTAATCCTATTTTGAGCTTGTGCTTTTTTTTTTTTCTCACTATAACTAACAACAGTTGATAGTAAAATTACACAAAACATCATATATTTTATAGATTATTTTTAATACTGCATCAGCTGTATGATTTCTAAACCCTTCAGCCTCCTGAAAAAATATTGATCTCTTTTGTTTGCTTTTCAAATGCATTGATTTCTTCACTATCCCAATCGGTGTCATAGCTTGTCAGAGGTCGGCTGCGCTCGACCTGCCATCCCACAGCTGTGTAGCTGCGCGGGCGTCATTATTTGTCTCGGCAGCGAGCGATAGCCCCCATCTCTCAGAGGTCCCTCCTGTCAGGTCAGGGCAACGCCAATTACTTTGAGCTACAGCCACACGCTGCTGAAGTTGCATTCTGGGAAATATGGGAGGAAGGTAATTGGGGGAGATGATAGCCCTCCTCTGTTGCAGTATTATTTGTGTGTGTGTGTCCTCTGGCCCTTAAGTCCCCCAAGGAGCTCTGTGTTATTTAGACACCGTGCGTCAGCACTCCGCCGTAATGAGAGCAAGAATAGGGCCCTCGTGTTGAACTGGAGACACAGAGATGACATCCCATTCATTTCTCCATACTTGATATGAGCTGGAGAGGGATTGCAGTGCTCATAAGAGTGGTATGTCACATTAGCTATAGGTATGGGCTTTGATTAACACTCAGATGAGAACACACTCTGGCAGACAAACATCCATTATCCAGGGGAAGCGCAGACATTTTCAAACCGTCATGAGGGGAAACACAGAATAGAGAGCAGGGAAAGATAAGGACTCTGACAGCATGCTTCTTCCTTTGAATATGTCTGTGTGTGTGTGTGTGTGTGTGTGTGTGTGTGTGTGTGTGTGTGTGTGTGTGTTTATCTGTGTGTGGCAGAGGTAGATACACCAGCCACTTCCTCATTTGCCTGCTTTCCTCTTGGCTCCTGTGCAAAAACAATATTATCCTGCAGCTCCTTTTTTTTTTTTTTTTTTTTTCCAGCACTTGCTTCCAAACACGGCGAACACGCCAAGCCCAGGCCTCGTGTAAACACCGCAGAGTCCACTCGCCTCCAGTGTCTCGCATCAGATCCTCCTAATCTTGTGCCGTTTTCGGCCCGCAGCCACCTCTGGCCTTACGTCCTAATTAACAGCGCACAAATGAGTTTTGCTACACGCAGGGCACGCAGCGAGCTAAGTGTGTGTTTTTACATCTCGGGAGGATACAGCAAAGTGTTTAGCTAGAGGCCCAGAACACTTTAATATGAGAGACTGCAGCGTGTGATGCATGAGCCTCTTTGGGTTTATGACAGTTTAGCTTCATGGAATCGGGAGTGAGTCGACACAGATCTCTTATTTTTTACTTCTGGGGTGACAAAGGCTCTACTTCATTGAGAATCAGCCAATTAGAGCTTTTAAATGTTTTCTTACTAGGAATATGAGTCTCTCTCCGGGGTTGTCAAGGCAATCTGTCCAATAATAAAGCAACAAAATCGGGTTCATATATTATTCTTTTCTGGGATCGCACCTACCGGGTGATTTCCTCGCTCCAAACTGCCGTGAGCTTGCCATTAAGGAATCTGTTGCGTTTTAGGTTGCGAGCCAGCATGTTGTAAACAAACCTGACATGGACATGTTTGGGTGACCTTATCCTGCCGGCTCGCAGGCTTTGGCAGTGGAGAGGGGTGTGTCCAAACAAATCTGTTTCCAGTCCCTGTAACTTCAGCTAAACACGAGGGACGTGTCTGTTCTCTTGGCAGCAGTTTTCCTCCTTCGGTGTCCACACAAGTTGAAGACGCACGCTGCATGAGACTTAATCAGAAGCTCTGAGATCACATGTTGAACTCATCAAGTTGATAATTGGTTATAGACGATGGCACCGTCTATTAGTCAAGTCAGCATCATGTCAGCAACATGTGTTTCTGCGCTGGATCTGTTCGGTCCTGTTGGAGTCATGCACTGGAGGACGGAGGCTTTACACTTCAGTGACAGCGATGACTTTCTCCTCTGTTAGCTCATTACAGCAGTTAAAGGAATAGTTCAACATTTTTAAGACTTACCTGCTTTGTTGCTGAGAGTTAGATGAGAAGATCGATGCAATCGCTCTCTTATGTATGCTGCAGTCTGCCCAGGAGACGGCGGCCTGTCCCTGTTGGTTCCCCTGGCAACCTCATTGGTGACCAAAAGACTCCAGGAAGTCACTGTTTGCCATACAAGAAATAGTCACAACAAAATACACTGTCAAACTGCAACGTAATATTTAAGCAATATCAACACGAGAGGGACTGATGTTGTACTGAATATCAGTGTTCGGTGATCTGCCTGCAGCCTTGTACCTACGACCGAATCACAGCCGTGCCGATAATCAGTACAACATCTGTCAGGTGTCAGGGAAAGTTGGACTGAAAACGCAGACAACAAAAGGGTAGGTGGAAAGAAGGAACTTTAATTAACACAAAAGTCCAGAAGCTTACAGGAAATAGGTGAAAAAGTGAAGTTTAGGGAGGAAAAAAACTTAACTCTGAAAATCCAAACCAAGGTCATAGAAATGACGAAACTCAGGAACAATCACGGGAGCACAAGAGAAACTCCACAGATGAACTGACAAAGACAAGTGGAAGACAGAGACTTAAATACAGAAGGGAGGCAAGGGCTAAATGAACACAGGCGAAACACATTAGGGCACGGCAGACAACCTTCAAGCTGAATGCTAAAAATGTTGATGTGAATGTAGCTAATGGCGAATGGAAACTCTCCTCACTCTGTTTGTCTGCCTGTCTGAAGCGGCTCGGGAGAGCAGGAACAGAATGTGATGTCTGGTAGGAAAACATAGAAGTCATTTGGTTTAGAGACAGTTTTTCGTTTCACAAAGAACACAAGGTCTTTACTCAAGAGCTGACTTTCCATTCAATTAAAAAGTTTTTTTTACCCTTATCTGAAATCTCCTCTTTAGGATAAGGAAACATCCAATATTGCATCAGTACTACCTATAGTAGTTAAACAGTAATTAAATACACACTTACTTTTCAATAAGCATTGACAGCTGATGTGAGACTTCAGGAAACGATTCCACAAATAAAAGCATGTCTCACAGAGTGCAGCCTTAACATTACATGTGTAAAAGTAGCTGTTCTCTAAAAAGCCAGCAGCACAAGTGTCAAAGGAAAGTAACAAGTCAGTGTTTGCAGCTCTTGTTTGTAGTGCATTGTGTCAGAGTCAGTAAAGGTCAGTCAGTGTAGGCAGACCTGTGATGATAGTTGTGTTTAGATGTTCTGCTCGTACCCAACTTCTCTTTGTTGTAGAACCTCCGACTGTGCTCACGGTTTCCCACTGCGTCCGTGTGTGTGTGTGTGTGTGTGTCTTTGTTTGTGTCTATATGTGCCTCTGCTGGTGTATGTGTTTGCATGCATGCATGTAGGTTTGTGTGTGCGTCTTTGGTGTGTTTGTGTGCGTGTGTGTGTGTGTGTGAAGAGGTCAGGATATTTTGTGCCTCCTCAGATGTGCCAGTGCTGTGTGTGATCTCCAGCTCTGCTCTTTCATGTCATTGTTCCCCCACTGTCTGTGCGCTCCCTGCGTCCCGCTTGATCTCGGTCCCCCTCCACCCCCTCTGTCCCTTCTGTCCCGCCAACCTCCTCTCTCTCTCTCTCTCTCCCCCTTTCTTCCCCTCTCTCTCTCTGTCACACTTGCCCTACATCTCTCTCTGTGCTCCTTTCTTCATTTGCTTTTTTTCCTGCACTTCCTTGGCATCAATGGGGTAAATCAAGATGTGAGCTACATGGCTGTTTTAACATGTTTTAGCCCATTAACTGCTGATTGTGTGTACTTTCTCTTTACTGCCAAAGCATACGTTTTGAGACTAATTTCCTATATTTCATTCCTGTTCACCACAGACCCAGACTTGAAACCTACTGGAGATATCTAACAGTGTCAGAGTTGTTTGGTTTTACAGTTTATATGCGCCTTTTTTGTTTTTTTTAAAAGCTGTGTTTAGGCAGCCAGCGCTAAAAATAATGGAGAGTTCCTACACAAACAAAATCCCATATCACCACATTACATTGTAAATTATCTTTAACTTATTGACATAGAATAAAGTTAAACATGATGGATTGTAAGTCTCTACAGTCACACTATAGTGAAATGAACAGAAACTAATGACTAATATGGGAAGTAAGAAAGTAATTAAACATTATATGGCATGTTTAATAGTTAAGTGTATGACATTTGTAGTTAACAGACTAAATCGTCTTAAAATTTGTCATTTCAATTAGAAAAATGATACAAATCTTCTGTTTTGCTTTGTTCCTTTTTTTTTTAATTTGGTGCAGCAAGACAAAGACAAAGAAAGTGACATAACATAACTTACTGTGTGTGGAGTATTTGAATTCCTGTAATGACCTGTTGTTGACCTATGACTCAGCTGTGAATTTTTCATTTCAAAATGCTGCAATAATTGCATCACCATGACCAGTGGAAACAAAATGAAAACGCATCTTAATTAACACAACCTCACTGCTCTTTTCTTTCTCTCTGTCTTTTTGTAGATCTGGGGCTTCTATAAACAAGGCTACAAATGTAAAGGTAAGAGAGCAATTCTTTTAGTTCCACATCTGCTGCACAGATGTGCATGTTCCACCCAGATGAGTACAGCCTTCAAAAAATAAGTTATTCTTTTTGACGCCTCCAGTCCCCAGTCATCACACATACATTCTCTCACACACACACACATCCTCTGTAGTTAAAGATGCACAGAGTTAAAGTGCTGAGTAAATGTAATCAATACAGAAACAATGGCATATATATATATATATATATATATATATATATATATATACATATATACACACACACTTACAGTAGCTTCATATATATATATATATATATATATATATATCCACACACAAGGCTTTGTTCACTACACAACACAAATGTACTTACACACAACCTCCAGCACCTCCCACCCTCTCATGGTCATTATCTTCAAAAACACACACACTTACAGTAGCTTCCTCCCTCTCCCTCCCTGACTGTGCCACTGCTGGTTTGTGCTGATGCTAGAAATGAAGTAGTCATGATGTGCAAGACATTCAGCACTCTGACAAATTTGCACTACATATGTTTCCATCCAGATGTCAAGCTAGGACTTTGAAAATGATGCCAAATCATACAAGTTTCTATCTGGTGGAGTCTTTCAGGAAGTGATTGATTACAGCTCGGCCTCATGAATGGGAGAAGTTAGTAGTTTACATCTATAGCACAAGATGGGGGGCCGGGTTGCACCTTAACCTTTCAATGTCTATGAGAGTCTGAGAAACGTGTGTGTTTGTGTGTCAGAGGATGTAATGTATTCACCTCTTCCTGAAAGAAAACAAGCATTTCAATTACCAGCTCTCTCTGGTCCATTCTTATTCTCTATATTAACTGCTTCCTCATTCATTCAGGTTCATCTCAGGTTGGCTAACACTAACGCTTATTGAAAAGCTTGCAAGTTATCATCAAACATTGGAGTTGCATAGCAACTAGAGTAATTAATGCTCCTTGGGGCCTTTGAGGTCCTGCGGTGTGTTACTAGCAACCGTTCACAGCACCCTGCATCTTGTGTTTGAAAGTTAAAAAGAAAAGGCCTCTCTGATCGCTGCCTAATTTCTTAATTAGCAAGACATATTCTATTCGAAGTGGTGAAGTCTTACAAAGAATAGAATAGAAGAATTTTAGCTTTTATACACAATTCTCCGAAGGTAATTCAATTTATAAAATACAACCATGGCCACATGATTACTGCTGTTGAGACAAAAGGAGGAGACAATGGCAGGGAGGTGAAAAGAGCGAACACAAGCAGACACACACAAACAGATTCATGCATGACTTAGCACTACGTGTACACACAGAATTCACTTGCACCCACAAAAATCCCGACACTCACCCATCTTTTCTCCACTCAGAAGGAGTGTCTGATGATTGGGAGTGTGTGAGTGTTCCAGTGCATTAATGAGTCCAGAGGAAGTCAATGAAAGAGCCCCACAGCCATTCATCCCCATCACCATTGTTAGCCTGTGCTCAGGGAGGTAGACAGAGCGGCAGGGACATAATTGAAATGAATCACCCCTGTTGAGGACTCTGAATGTGGGAGTGTGAGTGTTTGTTTGTGTGTGTGTGTGTGTGTGTGTGTGTGTGTGTGTGTGTGTGTGTGTAGCTAGACTTCAGATATTTAGACATAGGTATGAGAGGCATCTCAGTGTTTTTTAATGGGTGCAGTGCTGTCACTATACCAGTATTCTACGGTGGCCCTAAGAGCTCAACGCGCTGCAACTTAAGAAAACACAGGCAAATTCAGAAAACATCGTCAATTTTGACACACAATGTGCTGCAAATAACACACAACACAAGCAGGTAGTAGCAGCTGCAAGTAGCACAAACGACAACGTTAGTGTTTCCAGGGGACACAAAAAAGTGAGCATTATACAAGTGCGTCCCAGCTGGGCTCATCACTTTTCTCAATCCCTGTGTGGAAACACATCTGTTGCTGTCTGTGCTACTTGCAGCAGCTACTTGCATCTTACATATCAACACAATATGGCTATGATATGACAGCAACAAGTGCTCCTGTCTTTGTCCCTCTCTTTAAAGGAATATCTCAATATTGCTTTGGAAATATTCTTATCCACTGTCTTGCTGAGAGTTGGGTGAGATGACCAATATCATTTTCATAATCGTCCATTGAACATGAATACTAGCATACAGAGAATTGACATCCACTCACCTTCCAGTCTTCCAAATGCTAACTGGCTGTAGCTTCATATTTAATGGCCAACTAGGCACTGAATGCTACAGCGAGCGAGCACAGAGCAACAATCCAAGAGAGAAAAGTGCAGTGAAGTTGAACAAAAGGGAGGTTTTTTTTAAAATGGCACTGAGCATTTCAAGGTAGACAAGTTCATCAAGACTGAAGCTGGGTACTTGACCTCTAAGGGAGAGGAGGGTAACACACTTCCTGGCGGAAAGAAAAAAAGAATTTTGTCTTTTTTAAGTAGCGTATTAAACTGTCAATAGGTGGTAATGTCATGGAATTTAATTAGCTTAAATCACCTTTGTTGGAAGTCAAATTTTAATATTGAAAATAATCTTTTGAAGTGGTGTCAAGGGAAAGTGAATTTTTTGTTATCGTGACAACACTAGTAAGATGTGTGTGTGTGTGTGTGTGTGTGTGTGTGTGTGTGTGTGTGTGTGTGTGTGTGTGTGTGTGTGTCTATTGAGGTTCTTTGACTCACATGTTTTTCTCGCTGTGTTGCTGGATGACCCGTCGCTCCTCTCCTCTTAGACCCCCCCTCGTTGACAGAGTTGTTGTCGGGCACCGTCGGCCTCACTGTGTGTGTGTGCCAGTGTTCGTGCGTCTGCATGGCGTGTACAAGCACGATCCCGTCGCCCCTAGCTCTTCCGTTCGCCCCGATGTTTCTGTTTGCACCCATCCCTCTGTCTGACCCTCTCCCTCTATCTCCACCCACCTCCCCGTCCTCCCCTCACTCTTCTTGGCCTTTCCCTCCCCTCTTCCCCTCTCGCCTCCTCTCTCGACGACTCTCCCTCCCTCTCCTCCGGCGACCCCGCCGCCCTCTCCTCCTCTCCCGGAACCTCTCCCTGCCGCCGTCCTTCTCCCACCACATGGATGCTCTGGGGTCAGCCTGCGGGGTGAACTGCCACAAGGCCTGCCGGAGCCGCCTGGCCGTCGAGTGCCGGAAGAGGACCAAGAGCATCAGCCACGAGACTCCACCGGCTCTCCAGGCCAGGTCCTATAGCTTCCCTCCACCTGCCAACACTCCACCCAGCCTGCAGAACACAGGTGAGGGGGGGCTCTGCTTTTTAAACTAAAACCAAAAAAACTTTCATTTGCATTGGCTTGGCAGAGATTGCTGCGCTGAAGTCATAGGAGAATACACAAACACTTGAGTATATTGGAGATCTTGTTTTACAACAAATTACACGAGTTGCTTTTTCCTCTCATGACATTTTAAGATTTAGATCACAACATTTTATTTATAATTCCTTATACTCAGGAATAATACCAGTGGCCTGCTTCGTAGTACAGGCCTCAGATTCAGTTATGTTCTTTATGGTGACATCTAAATGTAAAATTTATTGTCTTGAGACTTAACGACTGATGAATGGTATTTCTTCTCTGTTTCTTCCTTATGATGTAAATGCAGCATAAAATAGTTTGATCTTGATGCTAGCTAAGACAAATTAACACAAGAAACACCCTCGCAATCCTTAGATATGCAGAAACACCAGCCGAAAAACACTGTTTTCTTTTCCAAAACACAGTCTAATGTAGTCATCCTCTCAGAAAAAGTGTAGCTCAGAGGAATTTCTCTCACATGTTTGCAGCACTTCTTGTCACCACTACAACACCTCCACTTTTTGAAGGGGTGCTTTTGTCTCCCTCCGAGCATATGGCGCGCTGACATTCGGGAAGATATTCTCAAACAATAGAGTGTAATTTGCAATGGAAATGTGATTGGTCCAGCGCGCGGCGAGGCCAGTGACTCATAGATGCCGTGTTTTCATCCGAAATTAGCACAAGTGGTGCCCTGCCTGGCTCTGTATGCGTATCAGTGTGAACTTGCTTCACCGGTGTGGACTAAACAATAGCTTCCACGCGAAATGAATTGGTGAAGAGCAAACAGACGGAGGCCACACGTTTCATTAGCTTTCGGTCTGTGTTTTGCATTTCCATTTGTTTGATAAGTCTATTTCTCCTTTCTTCACCCTCACCCTCTCTGTTCCTATCAGTAATTGCTGAAGAGGATATAGAGACAGTGGAGGAGGGAGTGTTCGACGTGCACCTATAACCAGGTGAGAGAGATGATCGCTCCTGTACACTGTGGATGTTACTGACATGTTTCGGTGTGTCCTCACTTTCAGCGTTCCTAATTGATTTTAAGTTGAGTTGATCATTTTACCCAGAATGACTCCTGGTGTCCTACACAGGGTTGACTTAACTCTCGACTCTTGCTCTGGATGTTAGCAGTATTGAAAACATGAAACACTTGACTGTGGATTATACATTTTCATTATAGCTACCTCCTATAATCATTTTAATAATGATGCATTACTTGCGGCTGTGATACAGTTTGTTCTATTAAAGCCGCTGATGTTAGAAGATCTACATCTTAACATCCCCTAAAATAAACATGCAGTTAATTGTCATCATGGTGGAGTTAGCGTTAGCTGTTAAGGATCAGGAATGTATAGTTAGGATGAGAATGCAGAGACACATAACTCTGGGCCTGGCACATGAATAATGAGCTTTGGACAGAGCTGGAGTATCTCTTCCCCCGCTATTCCTTTAATATTGGACTATTTACATGAAGTGATAAAGTGAAGCTGCTCAGGAAATATCTTGATGTAATGCCTACTTACATGGCTGCATGTAAGTATCAAAGTAGTATCAAAATATTGAGAACAATTTTCTCTTCTCAGTTTGTGTGATTTGAATCATGTTTACAGGCTTGCAGAGGTAAAAATGAATAGTAGTGTCTGGACATTATGGATTTGTCAGTGGCAAAAACAAGCACTTTTAGGGGATGTACTCTGACGCCCTGTTTATTACACTGCAGCAGCTGTTTTACAGTTAAACCATTCTTGCTCATTAGTGGACCAAATGCAAAGATTTCTGCCCCTATTAATCATTTACGCCCCATCTACATGGGAAGATAAGGTTCAAAAATCCCAGAGTTCTCTTTTAAGGCCAACGCATGACTTGGCAAATGACCAACTGAGCAACAAAGCAGGTCAAACTACAGCATGCTGATGTTCCGACCCATGACGACTCAGCAGTTTTTACAACATCATTATATAACTACTCAGTACTTTGAACTCAGCCTTTGATTCTGATGTCATCTACACACCTGTAAAGTTTTATGACTGTATCTTTCACAGTTGCTAAGGCGGTGACAACATTCGTCAACAGACATACAAACACATGCCAAAGTACTTAAAACCATCTCGGTGGTAGTTCCCACCGCAGCGGGTGTCTCCATAACCACATATTGCCACGATGACTGACACACACACACACACACAC
>NW_019524816.1:916854-918505 GCF_002814215.2 Seriola lalandi dorsalis | reverse complement strand
AAAAAAAAAAAAAAAAAAAAAAAAAAAAAACTGGAGTAATGAGGTTTTTCATTTGACAGCAGCATCTTATAAAAAAACATTTCCCTGAGAATCTCTTTTGATGCAAGTTGTATTTTGCTGTTTCTATCCTGCATGCTTCTCTCTCCACAGCTCTATTCTCCAGCCAGACTGAGGATTTCTTCTTCTTCTTTTTTTTTTTTTTCTTTCTTTTACGTTGCATGCCAAGTCATCATTTATTTAGGAAACATGAAGTCTTGAAATTCCAGACCGAGGAAATGTTTCTGTTGCTTTGTGCCTGTGCGGAGATGAATTCAGACTTCGAGTGCCATATTGTTAACTGCTGGATTGTCATTGAATGAGACTCATCACTTTGCTGGTATTTATTTTTCTGTATAAATAGCTAAATAGCTGCCGGTCCTTCTGTTTCACTCCCTGCCTGACAAAGGATGTTTGTTGCTCTTCTGTAAATGAATCTTTCAGACTGATGTCATGCTACTTCCTGTGGTTCCCAGATGATTCCTCAGTATTAAATGCATCTTTCTAATATGTGCTCTGGTTAAGAATTTCTGTGACTAATAAGAATGTTACTGAAAAAAAAAAAAAACAAGGTTTTGTCTTGTCTTTGTGAAATGGGAATTGAGCTTTTTTTTCACTTTTGCCTAATGAATCAAAGGTATATTCACACAGAGGTTTTTTTCAGCTGCTTTGATCTAAAATAACTTTAAATTTTTATATCCATTACTATTCATAGCGGTAATCTCTGGTGAAGGCTTGGCAATTTTAGCAATTTTCTTGTTTTAACTTTAAGAATTAACATGAAAGACAACTCTCTCTGGAAAACTGTGAATTACAGCTATCACAATCAAAGCCATTTCGCTCACTTCCCGGAAAGGTGACATTTTGGAGATAAGGCTCACTTAACAACAGTGATAATGTAATTGCTGTACAGCCTGAATCTGTCCCTGCGGTGAAAGCAAAAGTCAGACTAGTTCAGTTGAATGTAACATAAGACAAAGAATGCCAACACTGTGGCAGGCGTGAAATGGTAAATGGACTGCACTTAGATAGTGCTTTTCTAGTCTTATCAACCACTCAAATGCTTTACACTACAAGTGTTTTTGCTATCACACACACACACACACACACACACACACACACACACACACACACACACACACACACACCGATGATGCATTGGGGGCAATTCAGGGAACCAGTGGTTCTCAAAGTGGAACTAGCAGTGGTTCTTGAGGGGAATAAAAAAATAATTTGTTTTCACTATAACTCCATCTATAAGTATATGGCATAACACAATGACAGAATGTAGGACTATTTTGGTCGTGGGTTTCAGACACGTTCTGTAATAAAACATCTAAAAGCAAAAATCTCTTCAGGTGGGGGGACACTGGTACACAATCTTATCAAGTGGTTGTCTGCCTCCGACACTAGTTTCAGATTACATCCCTGTTTATCCAGAGTCATATAAAATATGAACCTTTGTGTGAAATGATGTCATAATTGCTGTGTGAAGTCTTGACCGTTTTGTGCTGACCATGACCTTTGACAACCGAAATCTAATCAGTTCATTCCAAATTTGAAGAAATTCAGGCCAAAAATCGCATTTTGTGAGGTCTTCATGACCTTTGACCTT
>NW_019524816.1:901789-916834 GCF_002814215.2 Seriola lalandi dorsalis | reverse complement strand
CACACACACACACACACACACACACACACACACACACACACACACACACACACACACACACCGATGATGCATTGGGGGCAATTCAGGGAACCAGTGGTTCTCAAAGTGGAACTAGCAGTGGTTCTTGAGGGGAATAAAAAAATAATTTGTTTTCACTATAACTCCATCTATAAGTATATGGCATAACACAATGACAGAATGTAGGACTATTTTGGTCGTGGGTTTCAGACACGTTCTGTAATAAAACATCTAAAAGCAAAAATCTCTTCAGGTGGGGGGACACTGGTACACAATCTTATCAAGTGGTTGTCTGCCTCCGACACTAGTTTCAGATTACATCCCTGTTTATCCAGAGTCATATAAAATATGAACCTTTGTGTGAAATGATGTCATAATTGCTGTGTGAAGTCTTGTTTCAGATTACATCCCTGTTTATCCAGAGTCATATAAAATATGAACCTTTGTGTGAAATGATGTCATAATTGCTGTGTGAAGTCTTGACCGTTTTGTGCTGACCATGACCTTTGACAACCGAAATCTAATCAGTTCATTCCAAATTTGAAGAAATTCAGGCCAAAAATCGCATTTTGTGAGGTCTTCATGACCTTTGACCTTTGACCAAAATGCGGCTACGGCCGTTGCTGTCGCTGAGCCATAAAGAAATATAAGAAATAGTCTCTTAGAATGTTACCACTATAGTCCACATCACATTGTAACTTACTGATGCAACACATTTACAAGCTCCAACCTTTCCAACAGAAGATAAATTTCACAATACAGCATTGAAAAGTAAAAAATATCTTGAACCACCTCCACTCCCAAAGCAGACTCATCCAGATGTTGAAATCGATTCTACAACCACCACCACCTCCACCTCCACCATCCCTCATGTGACCATGATCCAGTGTCCTCTAGCATTCCACTGTAGACATTAATAACCAGTCCCGAAAGAGCCTTGGAGTCGATGCCACATCTAATTACTCTCAGAGATGAAGTCAGCCTGGGCCTCTGATTGCTTGACTCCCCACCCTGTATGTTCTATTCAATAGGAGGACATTGATCCGGCTATATCCAGCCTTTGAGTTGGCTCATATCTCATTCAGTGCTATGATACCGCTAAACGCTCTCATGTGGGACAGTGTCGGCTAACAGTGAGCTGATGAACTGCAGAGGTGATGTGTTCATAACGCGGCCTATCGACCTCGGTCACACACACGTGGATGCATTCGGCGTCAACCGCACGATTCTGCAACTGTGATTCATACATTTCCTGTGGCTGCAGGGAAACACCAGGTCCATCATTGATAAATAGACAAAAGAAAATCTATCTATTTTTTGTTTGTTTGTTTCAATTGAGCTGACATTTATGAAGCACAAAAAGAAATCCACAAAAGGACAGGATGCGTGTGCAGACTCCACTCAGAATGGACCAGGAGGTAGAATCAAACAAAGAGCCTTGTCGTTGTCGTTGAGAGGTGACAGGATCTGCAATGTCCCTGCGAACAATAAAATCAATTTTGAAATGTCCAGATTTGTGTCTTTGCCTTGATAACGCTTGATAGAAAAAAAAGAGGAAGCAGGAGCCATGTCGTAAACCTGACACTCTAATGCAATATCCTCTTTGAAATATCACCTCCACTACTGTTCCTCCGGAGCCTGTACGACTCCTGCGCCCTTAAAATGTGTGTGGTCATCACCCTATAACAGCATTGAACGTCTCTTTTAGCCCGGTGATTGATACCTCCCATTTGGCCATAGAAAAGCCCTCCTAGCAGCTCAGCTATTTAGCCGGCAGCCTGAGTGATATGGATCTGAAAAGTCTGAAATGAGGGAAATTGAATAGCACCGCAGCTAATTACATAGTAATGAACGCAGGAGGGAAATAACCTCACACATTGTTAGCGCTCACACTGCGACCTTGATTGCGAGGAAAGGAAAGATTTGAGGGCCTGATGCTTGAAACACATTCAAGGCTAAGATGTCATTTTGCCCCCCCCCCCCCTACGGTTGCTAAAGGTCCGTAGTCCTGTGCAATTAGAGGGAGATTGCCATGCATGTATAGCACCCTGATAGGCTATTTTTGTCACAGATATTGGCAGGTAGGCCTTTTTAGCAGCTATTGATACACATGAAAGGTTTTCATGGATGGAGGAAAGGATTTGGCATAATGAGTAACAGCATGCGGTGTTGATTTGTTTGAACAGGAGATCACTCTTAGATTTCCTCTTGTAAGGCTAATGAACAGATTATTGATTTGATGTCCGCTCATCAAAAACTGGGACTGCGGCCAAGCTCTGCGACCGCCTGACGTCTGCTCATCTTTTTGAACCCACCATGACACCTGCATCTGCAATGCCATCCCCCTTGTGGTGCGCTGACTGCAAGCATCTGGAGCTGTTAACCTCATGTTTAAAGTGAGGGAGAGAGAGAGAGAGAGAGAGAGAGGGCTAGGGAGTGATGCGGGGGGCATGGCGGTTTGCTTACCACTTGGTGGCACTGTTGAGCTGCTGAATGGAGCGTGTGCAACGAGGAAGAGCTCCTGTGAGGAAGGTGGGAACGCTGCCAGAGATGTGGCAAAACAAAAAAAAACAAAAAAACACAGAGCCACTGTCAGGGTGTATGGTGAATCACAATGCAGCATCACAATGCAGATAACAGCGGCACAATTCTCTGTCGTTTATATGTTACTTCCCATAAAATCAAACCTATGTGTGCGCACAAGCAGATACACTTTGTAAATCAAATCAAATGTTGCTTCATGCTTGTTTTTCATAAGCTGGCAGTGCTCTTACAGTGTCTCTTTTGCCTACACACTCACACACACACACACACACAAACACACACACACACACACACACACACACACACACACACACACACACCGACAAGCTGAGGAAGATCCTACAATATCACTACAGCTACAACACTTTTCTTGCAGATTCTCAGCTGGTGTTTTGATCATTTTATCATTTTTTTTTGTCCTGAAAAAAAAAAATACAGTCGCCCTTTTTAAAAAAAAAAAAAAAAGGAACATATTCTTTGAATTCAGCTGGATAAACAAAGTTGATGGCAAGTAAAACAAGTCAAATAGGCTCCAGTGAAAGTGCCCCCAGCACTCAAGCCCTGCTTATCTGGCTTTGTCCACATTTAAGAAGCAGCTGGGCAAACAGTCTCCCACAAAGTCGAAGGAGCCGCAGCCTTAATTGCATTAAGCTCATTGCTGACTCTGGTGAAGCTCTCGGCACTGTAGGGGGTTGGAATCCTCATTAGAGTAGAATCAGTTATGATGAATATTGCTTTAAGAAAATTTTACTTATGCCAAAGAAACCCAGTGGGATGTAGCCCGGACCTGTTAGCTCTACCGTGCAGCATTAAAAAAAAAAAAAATGAAAGAAAGCACATCTATCGTCAGGTTGAGTACTGCAGTGTCAAGTCTCCAAGGCTTTTAAATGACTTTCTGAATTAAGGAGAACAAGAGATGATAACCAAGGTCAAACTTTTCTAAATGCCTTGAGAAGCCAGTCCAAGAAGGAGGTGACAAGACAAATAGAGGCACTTTGTGAAGCTCGGGCACAGAAATTCTTCTTGATAAATATTACCCAACTTGCAAAAAAAAAAAATGAAGATAATCAGAATGAGAATCCAGCCCCCCCCAACCTCTTCTCCTCCTCCTCCTCCTTTCCTGCTTGGAGAATTCTCATTTAGCCTTCACTGATACCAAATCAAGTTACTGCGGCCTCAGGATTGACACAAAATCAATGGCACTGCATCTGCAGTGGGAACGGCGCGCATATTTAATATTCCTGAAGCTGCAGGACAGAGGGTGGGGGGTGGGGGGGACTCAGCAGCAAGCTAGTGTGTTTTGACTGATGGACCTGTAGATCGTATACTGTGACCCGGGCATCAGCGATAGCAATGCGCCTCAGACTTATCTATGTACAACCTGCGTGGCCAGGTCGCCACCGTCAAGAGTTCAATGAAAAAAAGAAAGACAACAAGCTTCCCTGTGTGTACTTTAATGTCCCTGTCTGGCTTTTTTTCTTTTTTTTTTTTTTTTTTTTAAAGATCAAAACCTCTGCTTTGGTGCATATAACATCCCAGCTTTGAGGTATTCATGAAGGCACAGATATGGCTGGCTATAAAAGTGTGCATGCATAAATGACTGCAATACAGAGCTTTCTCTAAAGGCAGGGCCACTGTATCATCCCTCTCAAAGGTGAGTTATACTGTATTTCATCACTGAATGCATCAGATAGTCTACTTTCGGTCCAGAGCGCCTCATTAATCCCCTGATTTTATGTCCTTCATTCATTTATTAATTTTCTTATGTGTGCTTATACTTGGAGGTCACGGAGCTGATTTATGACTGGAAGACATGAATTAGACACTTTTAGTATTTACCTACCATCTATCTACCATCTATCTTTGGTACCTTTTGAGTGAAGTTAATGGTAACTGTATTATTTCAACTAATACAAGGATCCACTTCTATTAATTGCAGGACAGTGCAGTGGTTAGCATTGTCGCCTCACAGCAAGAAGGTACTGGGTTTGAACCTGCATTTTTGTGTGGAGTTTGCACGTTCGCCTCAGGGGCTTCCTCCCACAGTCCAAAGACATGCAGGTGAGGGTCATTGGCGACTCTAGATTGCCCAAAGGTGTAAATCTGAGCGAGAGTGAATGGTTGTTTGTCTCTAAATGTCAGCCTTGTGATAGACTGGCGACCTGTCCAGGGTGTACCTCGCCCTCGCCCAACACCAGCTGGGATTGGTTCTAGCCCTGCCGCAACCCTGAAAGGATAAACAGTATGGCGAATGAATGAATCCACAGATACAGCATATACAAAAAAAAAAAAAAAAAAAACACACTAGAGAGCTTTTCTCTCAAAGGGTGACAAAATATTTAAAATCTTAGTTTTGGCTAAATGGCAAACGAGTAATTGGACAGCAGTTTTTCACACAGTTCCCTTGACCATCCCTTTGCTACTCATTAGTACTTGATACTCATGGGATGGTCATGCGCCAACAACTATCCAGATATGTAGACATCTCAGAGAAGCATGCTGTCCACTTATTTAAATAAAACCCCAGTGGAAACTAAATTTAGTCCTGGATTAGAATTTGTTTCTGAATTATGCATAGTGTATATTGGTGGACCCCAAACATATGAAGTGAAATCAGAACATGCCTCTGCTTCTTAAGTAGACTGCAGAAGAGTGTATTATAAATAAGTTGAACCACATCTCTCAGTATCATGATATCTTCTGGCCAGAGCTACTCAGAGCTGGAGCCAGACGGTCCGTCTTTGTACCTGGTGGCCAACTCCACCGAAACCTGCTGGATGAAGGAGCCGTCCAGCTGGACTGGAGGTCTTGGTGGAAATTTTGGCCTATCTTTCTGGCAAAGGTCATTGGAGGTAGTTAATCTTTGTTGGACAGTGATGGACGATATCTGGAAATTGCTGGGCTGTCTTGGTTTTAAAAGCCAGTTCAAGGTTGCGGTCGAGGACAAAAACAGAGAAGATCAAAACGAGCCTCCTAACACAGGGCGTCTCGGCTCACCCTTAGGGATGTCTGGAAAGCGCTTGTAAAAAGACTGCTGCCAGTTTTGGCTTTCTCCTGAATGCCTAGCTGTGGAAGTATAGGCAGGCAATTGGGAGACCTGGGGCAGACTCAGAGCACACCGGAGGGATTACATATCCTGTCTGGCTTGGGAGACCCATGGGATCCCCAAAGAAGTGCTGGAGGATGTGGGAGGAGGATTTCTAGGCTACCTTACTGCAGAGACCTGGACCTGGAAAATGGATGTACTCAGTCCCCCCCCTCCAGTTACAATTTGTTTTCTTTAATGTCTCCTGTGCAAATGTGGTTGCCAATTCCTCTGCTACTTCAGTTTTTTGTTTTGTTGGTTTCTTTTTTGTCTTTTTCTTTTCTTTTTGTCCTGGAGGCAAGGCACCTCCTCCTTCATGCCTCTGAGGAAAAGACAGCTTCACTGCCCAAAATAGTTGCTTTGTCTCAGCCTTTTCAGTTGCGTAACCCACCTTGACGATGGGGCACAGAGTGGCATAGCAGTGGAACTAATATACGTATCATAATGCCTCAATTTCGAAGAGGCAGCACTCATAAGTTATTCACAGATCCTACTCTTTCTCCTGTTTTTTTCCCCTCTGATCAAATCAAGCTCACGACAAATATAATCATAAGATGTGGAGTGACAAGAGAGGAGTGGAAAGGAAATGCAGGGGCAACTGAGGATACTATGACAGAGCATCATCTTAGGGCAATTATGCAAGGGTTATGAGGCTCTTGGAGGCACAGAAAACCTCATCTTGAAACATTCACAGTGTCATTGCGGTTAGAGGAGGATGCTAAGGCTTTACAAGCCCATAAGAGAGAATGACTCGCCAAAACCTTTTGGGTTTTTATGTGAAAATGCCTGAGAGGCATGTAAAACCTGCCTTTATTAAAGACCACTTAAGCTTTTCTTTTATGATGCCTAACAGCACTTGCTGATGGATATAGGCATAACCTTGCTTCATGCTGGTTTATGAGGTTTATGGTTTATGAGTAGAATGGCTTTGGATACAGTGTGAAGTCAGACGCTGGAGATACAGCGAGGACCCATAGCTAGTGGCTTACTTGGGGCAAATTTGGCCAACATGTTGTTGGGATCTGTTTTTGTTACACCAATCATTCTTATGTGGAGTCTGGAGCGCATGCAGCAGTGGGCAGGTAAACACCCTGCAGGGGTTAACAGTCCATCACAGGGTAAACATGAAGTAGATAATCCTTTAACCTCACATTTACACCTGAGGGCAGTGTGGTATCTCCAAGCCACCTGATTTAAACATCTTCCCAGAGTGTGAAAGGTCTGACAGGAAGTTACCGTCACAGAGAATTAGACTAGATATTAAAGAAGACTTTCACCTTTCTTTCTTTCCTGGGCCTTTCATCTGCAACTTTTTCACATGACTCAGAGGGACAGAAAGGCAGAGGATCACTACCCTCACGTAATTATAGTTGCATCATCCTCCAGAGAGGTTTGAGCTCGTCTCCAAGGCTTGAAACCCAGACAAGGGACTCCCTGACCTGGGGAGCTGATTCTGTTCAGGGTCCCCTGTCCTACAAGGCATGAAAGCTGACTGTACAGTATGTGACTGCGCAGCCAGCCAAACCCAGTGGCCTTGTGGCTGGTCAGGCCTCTCTCTCTCTCTCTTTCTACCTCTCCATTTTTCTTCTGATCTCATCCCATTCTTATAGTCTCCGTTTTAATTGCTTTGAAGCTGTGCGCTTACCTCAGGGAGCTCAACAGGATGTTTTACAGAGCTTTGGGGAGACTGACTATTAATAAATAATACCTCCCTCTGTCCTCTTTCTTCACCTCTCTCTCTACACAACAGCAGGATGGAGAGGCAGCGTGGCAGAGAGGTAGCAACACCTTTTGCTAACCTGCAGTCCTCTCCCTCTGAAGGTTAGGGGGTTAAACCAATAACGTAATTCCAAAAAATTGAAGGGGAAAAAAATAAAAATAAATTGCTTGCTGTTCATCTGGTAAAAGCTGCCACCTTTGTAGTCAAATCAGCAACGTTGTGCGTTGGCTATGAAATACACATAGTAATTAAATCCACCCTTATCAGGTGTAATATTTCAAAGAACTGTGCCCCGCGTATTTCATATCATAAAGTCGAGTATTGTTTTTTAACCTTGTGCTGCCAGTTAATAGATTCTGCGCTGTAAGAGAGAAAGTTTAATCACATCAGTTTGATTAAACCATCATCAAAACAGTATGTATAATTATCATTCCAAATGAAACTGGCATCACCTCCTGAATAAAAAAAAAACAAAACACAACCTTTCAGTACATCTCCTTATTCTTTGCTCACTCGCTTTGTTCTTACTTACAGTGGCTTTCTTACAGTACAGAGTTCTCTCTTTGTTGTAGCGCTACAAGACTTTACACTCAGGTTTTATATGTGTGTTATGTGTCTCTAAAGCTTTCATAGCTGCACTGACCTCATAACACAGCTAAATGCAGAGGAAACAATGGCTCTCAAATGGCCGCACTAAAAACCTGCCCATCCATATACTTTCATTCACCTCTACCCAAACCATACGACTTTATCTATCTCTTAAAGGGAACATCCACTTTAAAACTGTAATAATATCAACTCAGCAGCTTTTGAGCCCTGAATATCTTGACCCATTTTGTTGTTTGGGGGGTTTCTTTGATACAAGCCTGTGCAATTTCTGTTGTTTCCAGTGCGAATGAGTGTAAGTTCCCTTCCAAATATGTTTTTATAGTATGCAAAAAATATTTTGTTCAGCATGGCTTTCCCACATGAAAAAGTAAAAAAAAAAACAAAAAAAAAAAAACCTCTGAATGGGGCTGGAAGCACATTGTATTTAGCCCCGTCCCTCGTCCCCACAAGGTGAGAGGATTGGTTCCTTAGGTTTGTGACGTATGAAACCATGACTGTCTAAATCTGTTGTTATGAGACTGTCATTGGTTCACTGCAGGTCAAGGTGGAAATACACAGTCATTGCGTTGACAGATTATTTTGCTCATGCAATGTCTTGTACCATCAACTTGATTGTCATTGGAGGGGGGGGGCTTCAAAACAAGACAGACATTTGCAACAGAAAATCTCATTTGAGTCCATTTATACTTGAAAGGTGAAATAATCTCACCATTTTTGCAGAGTTTTGCAATTGGGACAAAAAGTTCATTCAAATTTTTTGCAGTGTAGAAGCAGCAGATACGTCCATGTGTACTGACCGTATCCTCAGTGGACTCAAATGCAATAGCTTACAGCAATGATGCGCATGCAGCAAATATGCCAATGCATCCAAGAAAGAAAAAAATTGGTGTTTTTTCTGGGGTTTGTCAAATGCATACTGATAAACAGTATAAGAAGTAACCACCACTAATGTGATGTACGTTAAGGGAGAACACGAAAGAAATGTTAGTAAAACACATTGCGACATAACTGATGTAACACGGAATCTCACAATCTGTTAATATCCAAGAATTTTCTTGACATTTTTCAGACACTTTCTCTCACTATATGTCCTTTATACTTTGTGTGGGTATATGGGATTCTTTATTTTAATGAAGACTTATCTATACGGAAGAAGCCCACCTTGAATGTAAAGACCTGTTCCCCTGCTCCAGTTCCACTCCCCAGGCTATGTGACTAATTAGATGCTGTAATGCATCATGATGGAAGGGGGAGATATTGAAGTTTAAAAAGGAAGAGGGGATGTGAGATTGATCTGGTCCTAAATGATAGAGGAATTGATCACGCCTTGCACGTGGCGGAGGGAGAGGAGCGGATAGCATTCCCTAATGAGGAAGAATAGCCATTAGTGACAGAGTTAACAGATATGTGGGCAATCCCTCACGCTGATTAAAAAGGCTTATGAGTGCTGTGACGCGTTTGTCCTCCACAATCAGCGGAAACATGGGGGGAGGGAAGGAGAGAGAGAGAGAAAGAGAAAGAGAGGACGGTGATGAAGCCATGTAGTCAGGTGCAGATTCAGATTTTACAACCCAACCTGTGGGATTTTAGAAACACGCAGGGAGGAAAATAACATATTAGCTCCCTGATTTGTTCGCATAGCTGATGATCACATAGTGAAAAAAAGCATACTAATTGCCCAGTTTGCTTGTAATGGAAATAAGTAAGGATTTCTGGGCTGGGTGGACAAGGCAGACTGTTCCAAAAGTTATGCATCAAAGCTCAAAGAGTATATTACGGTTCCTCGTTGACAAAACAAATCTTGTGCAATTTAATCATTTTGTGTCGGTCACATTCATTTATTCGCCTTATTGCCTCTGCTTCCACTGATGACTTATTACTGAGATGCAAGGACCCAAGGCTCACAAACCCTGGAAAAACGTAGGTGAAATCTGTGGTCGATACAGCCGACCAACAACATGAAATGATGCAAAATATACCGGTGAGCTATAGTGTGATGCAGCGCTAGTGCTACAAATTAGTTCACATCAAACACGCTTCCCAAAATCTGCATTTCATGTCGCCCTCCCTTCCCCGGCTGTAGCTGGCTTTACCCTCGTCTCCCCTTCTTTTGAGGTTTTCGGGTGCACAGGACTCTTTAGTGAGACCTCGTTTATTGTTGTCATACTCTTTCAAACCATCAGAGATGACAGATGGATGACGCAAGTTGATGACATGTCTCTGCTTAAATGTGTTTTTTTTTCCTCTTTCCATTGCAGTGCCACAGTGCATCTGGCCTTCAGTCTGACATGCAACAAAACAGCTACTTAGCATTTCATGTTGATTTTTGATATAACTGTGTCCAGTTTAGTTCATTTACTCTGTGGAAGCTTTTTGTTCAAATTCATATTATGATTATTATGTGGTTAAAATATTTCTAATCAGGGGCGCATCGGTGGCTCACCTGGTTGAGCGCGAATCACATGGGTTGAGTCCTGACCTCAGCGGCCATGGGTTCGAGTCTGACCCATGGCCTTTTGCTGCACGTCATTCCCTCTCTCTCTTCCTGACTTTCCTGTCTCTCTCTCACTGCACCTATTAAAAAAAAAAACCCCAAATATTACTTATTTGAATGTCTAATTGCATGTGGAGAAAGAAAATCTGCTGTACTTACCCTTTAAGAGGAGAGCGCTGTCCCTTTAAGAGAACCAGAGACACATGCTGTGTTTAGGCTGAAGGGAAAAGTGTATCGTCATTATAAGTTCATGTCATGACCATTCATTTCGGCTATGCAACACAACTCATTTATTATTTAGCTTCAGACAAATTGGTTTGAATAGTTTTAATGGCGACATTAAGTCACATGGTGGTCTAATAGCGTGGTCACAGGAACATCTATATAAGTGAAATTCCTTACAGCAATCAGTTGCTGCAACCAGTGAATTTGCTCATGGTTACCTTTTACCTGTGAATTCAAACCATTTACTAATTGCAAACCGTCTTGAAAGTGCTGAACCAGAGAGTCCAAAATGGAGCAAAGTCAATAGCTGCGTTTACCCTTTGCATCCATTTTGCCGGGAAGCAAACCGCAACCACAACCAATGGTACCCATGTCCTGCAAGTAGCCATTACATCACCAAGTCTTCTACCACCTGTGCCACTTCCTGGTGTGATCGGGTGCTGATGCTGTTTTAGAAGCTTCAAGGTGAGTTTAAAGTAAAAATATATACGTCTAAAAACTGTCCACAAATGCTGTTAAATCACATTCACCCCATTATTCACAAATGTTATTGACTGTTTCCCTAACTAACTACAAGTCCCCCCCCGCCCCCCCATCCCCTCTTCTAACCTTCCTTTGTTGTGAGCTGTATCTTGCCTGACAACCCACTGGAGCTACATACAGTACCTCTCTGGGCTCAATAATGTGCGAAAGGGGTTGTGTCAGGACAATGTTTTCACATTCACATCCGCACACACAAATGAACACACACACTGATCCCCGTGATCCCTTTGCCCTTTCTTTCTAATGTCACTGTGCCACGGCGACAACTTGCCGCTTCCTGCAAACGCACACACACACACACACACACACACACACACACACACACACACACACACACACACACACACACACACTTCTCAGCTCTTCACATTGTTAAGCTTGAAATTTGGAGATAAATTGACTTTCCACTTCCTGCCTCCGATCTTCTCTGTTTACTACTGTTTAGGTTTACTGCTTTAATGGGGTCAAATAATTGCACAGTGCAGACATTGGTATTCACTGCGCTGCATTATTTTGTGCGAGAGACAGTTTGAATTTACGTCTTTCATTGAGGCCTCCACCCTAAGCTTCCCATTTAATGAGATTGATGTATCAGATACGACCACACACACACACACACACACACACACACACACACACACACACACACACACACACACACAGACAAACACACAAGGAAAATCAATGCCCTGTTAGCTTTTATATGGCTTTTGCTTGAATATCGCTAGCTAGGAGGGGGGCCTGCAAGCAACAGGAACAAAATTAAAATAAGAGAGGTTGTTAGCTGCAGCAGGTGATAGCCATGAAACAGACTTGCAGCAATGTTGTCCACTTAACGAAGCCCATTAAACACCACTCCAGACTAAATGGTTGGCGTTTTAACACAGATTCACGGCATTCATAAATGTTTAGTGTCACTTTCAACCAATCGTCGCAGCCAGGATTGAAGCATTATTTATTCACGAGCAAATGCCGACTGTGACAAATATAGATGCTGATTGAGCCTCACGCCATAGGAACGAGACGAGATGTTGAGTCCTGATTTACCATGTTAAATATTTCATTTTGCCACGTTGATCCCTGCTAATAGGCTGAGGAAAGTGCTTATGGATTGTCACTGTTATATAGGCCAAATTTAGATCACAGGTAGATTTCAGAGCCTGTATCAAATTCTCATTCTCTCTATGTCTGTATCCCCCCCCCCCCCCCACCCCCCCGCGCCTCAGTAAGATTGTAATATCCTGACTGAAATCTGGATGGAGAGAGAGAGAGAGAGAGGAACAGTATAAAAAGAGATGGGGAACGTGGAGACTGAGCATAAAAGTGAAACATAATCCATAACTATTGGTGCTAATCTTTTGATTGGGCAAATTTCCTTCTGCAGCGGAATCAAAAGGTCTATTTGCATTTTTTTAACAGATGCGGTTTTAATTTTCACAGTTCTGTGGATTACCTCAATTCAAAGCTCCCTGTCAGAAATGGAAAGATCTCTATCATCTCTCTCTCTCTCTCTCTCTCTCTCTCTCTCTGTTGTTGTTTGTTGTTGTTGTTGTTGTTGTCGTTGTTGTCTGTACTTGTGGATGAGAAAGAATTGGGAAAATTAATAATATAGAGACTGGGTTTTCTTTTGTCTTATGCTAGGTTCTTTTCATTCATTATATTTGCATGGATTAGCTTTCTCTTCAACTGGATATGCAAATGATACACTGCATTTTCTTCATACACGCTGGTGGAAGAAAAGGAAAGATTTCACACCATCCTCTCCAACAGGTACACAGCCAAACAGGTCAGACCTCTGATAATTGAAGTTTGTAGTTTATATATATATATATGCTCAGTCTCCATATATATATATATATATATATTTATTATCATTCTACAGGCGTCAGTTTTGGCGTGATGCTCCAACACAACAAATCTCATTCCTTGGAGGGGTTTTCTCTCTTTTAAACAACAGCTTCGGCTTAAAGGACGAGAGGAGTCCCCTGTTGCACGGGACTGAGGGACAGGTGGGGACTGTGGGGGTGGCGGCAGCCGAAAAGCAATTAACATTCACAAATAGCGTCAGGGAAGCTATCCGCCGAGGTTACGCAGGTGCTGAATGTCACCTACTGCCTGTGCCCAATTCCTTCATTAAACCCTCCCATAAGGGCAGACACACTTAAATACATATTTGCATACAAATGCAGTGATTAACCCTCTAAGTGCATTAGCTCTGACTGCTTCTGGGAACGCCGGTGCTAATATCTCACTCACCGTTTGTCTACGTGCGCTTGAAATGAGGTGGAATAATGATGCTTTATTGACTTTGTTGAATTGACTTGACATTCGTTTCCTCTGGCTGTTCTGTTTATGGATTTCTGAGATACGTTATTCCTTTTCTATGCCAATAAATCACAGTGAGTTTTCAGTTTGCATTTGACATTATGACACTGTGCGCTGTTTGATTTAAGGAACACATTTCCATATTTTGTGTGATAAAGCAATAATACAGCGAAGCAAAAAAAAAAAAAAGTTAAATGATCCCAGTTAGGGAAACTGTGTCATTACAGTGCAAAGACTAATAGGTAGAGGATGTAAAGTATATATAAAGAGCAGAATAGAGACACGGGGTTCATCGACTAACACTCCAGCAGTAACAGTAGGGGGGTGGTAATTGGGAGGGTTCACTGTTCACGCTGGTTTGGAAGCATGGACAGCAGCAGTAAAGAAGAAAGGTGTTCACATGGCCAAAATCATGTTTTGTGAGGTCACCGTGACCTTGACCTTTGCCGACCAAAGTCTAATGAGCTCATCCTTTAGTCCTAATAAATTTTGAAATTTGAAGAAGTTCTGTCAAGGCGTTACTGAGATATTGTGTCCATGAAAATTGGACGGACATACGTATCCATGGACATGATGGACTGGAAAGCAATATACCTCCAGCACTGGCAGTCGCAGACGCAGAGGCATGGAAACTGGAGGACGCTGCAGACAAATGTTACAAAATAACAGATATATTCCGAGCAGCCGGTAAAGACCTGGTGGGTGAAATACTAGATGACATTAAATGTGGCTAGTAGGCTAAAGCTAGCTACTACTTTATGCGTGTATTAGCTGGATATTTTGCTTTGTGTGTTATTAACAGGCAGCTCATGCAAACAATGAAAATATTAAATGTTAACATTTATACGTGTTGTTCCCGTTCTTCTTCTTCTGCAGCCCCAGAACTGAGTCAGAGTCAGCCCAGTGATGCTGATGAGACAGGGCTAGGAGGAGGTAGCAGGGAAACCACAGCTACAGGTGTGCACACTGCCACTGCACTATATTATGAGTGCAAAGGATGGGGTGCACCTTTTAGGGCCACATTGTAATATTGCAGAATTATATTGCAGGAAATGGAATGATTTCGACGTGTAGAAATCTCAGACAAAATATGCTATAATATGTGAGTGTGTAGTATAGAGAATGAAAAATGGCTCCTAAAAATGAGAGAGAGAGTGTATGACTGCTTTGTTGCATTTATAGCAGATGAGCAGTGACATACGGGGGGGGGGGGTGAAGATGCCAAATGGCTGATATGTTCCCATACAGCTGCTGAGGTTAGAGGCCTGCAAAGAGCAAACACAGAAGAATAGGATAGAAACAAACTGTTTGGTGCTGAGAGTCTTGATCCCTTTTTCACTCATACTTTAAAAAGGTGTGCCTCATGACCTCGGAGCCTCGACTCCAGGCTACGACGGACAACTCCCCTCACAGTCAACAATAACAACAACATGAAAAACATAAAATATCGCACAACCCAGCCAAGGCTAATCATTACCGCCC